>NW_026652285.1:105287131-105345133 GCF_009828535.3 Hylobates moloch
GATGCCCATGATGCCTGCATGTGTTGCTTCTGGCTCCTTCCCTCCAGTTCCAACTGCCACACTCTCCCACACTAGTGTGGCAGGGGGCCCATCACCCTAGACTTCAGAGGGCTGCCGGGACCCTGGCTGGGCCTGGGGGTGTAGGGCTACCCTGCCCTTCCCCACCTGGAACCTGGCATAGGTGACAGCCAGCAAGCAACGACCTGCTCCCACCATGCACCACAGGAAGGGGGAACTGCTGCCCAAGATGGACAGGAGGTGGCACTCAACAGGGTGACTTCAAGCCCAAAAGCTGCCCAGCCTCAGTTCCGTCAGGGACAGAGGGTGGATGAGCAACAACCTCCAGGCCCCTCGTGGGGGTGGACAGCTTGGTGCACAGAGGCAGTTTTCATGGCACAGGGAAGCGTGGCGGGGGTGAGGGGGGTGGTCCCTAGGGGGTTCTTTACCAGCAGGGGGCACAGGAACCGTGGGGACTTGGGCATGGGGCCATCGACTTTGTGCCCAGCCAGCTAGGCCCTGTGCAGGGAGACGGGAGGAGGGAAAAGCAGGCCCCACCCCTCAGAAAGGAGGAAGGTTGGTGTGAAACATCCCGGGTACACTGAGCGTTGGGTACGCTCCTGCTGGGAGCTGGACAGGCCTCCCATGTGAGGGCAAACAGGCCGACAGGAGACACGGCTGTCGCTCATCTTCCACATGGGATAACAGGATCAGAGTCAACCTGGGCGGCCATAGCCAGAACCCAAACCTCCATCCCACCTCTTGGCCAGCTTCCCTAGTGGGAACACTGGTTGAACCAGTTTCCTCTAAGATTCTGGGAGCAGGACACCCCCAGCGATAAGGAGAGGAACAGGAATCCTAAAGCCCTGAGCATTGTGGGGTAGGGGGTGCTGTCTTGGTCTCCTGTGCAGAGCTGTCCTGCTTTGAAGCTGCCTTTGCCTCTGGGCACGCGGAGTCGGCTTGCCTTGCCCCCTCCGGATTCAGGCCGATGGGGCCTGAGCCCCCCTGACCCTGCCCGTGTCTCCCTCGCAGCTGGGCGTCGTGTACACAGAAGGTGGGTTCGTGGAAGGCATCAATAAGAAGCTCGGCCTCCTGGGTGACTCTGTGGACATCTTCAAGGGCATCCCCTTCGCGGCTCCCACCAAGGCCCTGGAAAATCCTCAGCCACACCCCGGCTGGCAAGGTGGGAGGGGGTGGTGCCGGACTGGCCCTGCGCTGGGGCGGGTGAGGGCGGCTGTCTTCCTCATGCCAACTCCTGCCACCTGCAGGGACCCTGAAGGCCAAGAACTTCGGGAAGAGATGCCTGCAGGCCACCATCACCCAGGACAGCACCTACGGGGATGAAGACTGCCTGTACCTCAACATCTGGGTGCCCCAGGACAGGAAGCAAGGTCTGCCTCCCCCCTACTCCCCAAAGGAACCTCCCATGCAGCCAGAGCCCCAGATCTACTCCTGGCTTGAGTCTGGGGGCCGCAAAGCTGAACTTCTATGAAATCCCACAGAGGCGGGGAGGGGAGCGCCCACTGCCGTTGCCCAGCCTGGGGCAGGGCAGCGCCTTGGAGCACCTCCCTGTCTTGGCCCCAGGCACCTGCTGCACAGGGACAGGGGACCAGCTGGGGAGAGGGCCAGGCGGGGCGTCTGGGGTCACCAGCCGCTCCCCCATCTCAGTCTCCCGGGACCTGCCCGTTATGATCTGGATCTATGGAGGCGCCTTCCTCATGGGGTCCGGCCACGGGGCCAACTTCCTCAACAACTACCTGTATGACGGCGAGGAGATCGCCACACGCGGGAACGTCATCGTGGTCACCTTCAACTACCGTGTCGGCCCCCTTGGGTTCCTCAGCACTGGGGACGCCAACCTGCCAGGTGCGTGGGTGCCTTCGGCCCTGAGGTGGGGCGACCAGCGTGCTGAGCCCAGCCGGGAGGTTTTCCTCAGCGCCCCTCACCCCAAACAACCAGTGGCAGTCCACAGAAAGACCCAGAAGCTGGAGTAGAATCACGAGATGCAGGAGGCCCTTGGTAGCCGTAGTAAAATAAAAGATGCTGCAGAGGCCAGGAGAGGTGGCTCCTGCCTGTAATCCCAGCACTTTAGGAGGCCCACACAGGTGGGTCACTTGAGCGCAGAAGTTCAAGACCAGCCTGAAAATCACAGGGAGACCCCCATCTCTACAAAAAAATTAAAAGTTAGCTGGGGACTGGGCGCGGTGGCTCACCCCTGTAATCCCAGCACGTTGGGAGCCCAAGGTGGGTAGGTCACCTGAGGTCAGGAGTTTGAGACCAGCCTGACCAAAATGTTGAAACCTCTTCTCTACTAAAAATACAAAATTAGCCGGGCGTGGTGGCAGGCGCCTGTAGTCCCAGCTACTCGGGAGGCTGAGGCAGAAGAATTGCTTGAACTCAGGAGGCGGAGGTTGTGGTGAGCCGAGATCATGCCACTGCACTCCAGCCTGGAGAACAAGAGCAAAACTCTGTCTCAAAAAAAAAAAAAAAAAAAAAAAAATTAGCCAGGCGTGGTATCTCATTCCTCTGTTCTCAGCTACCTGGGAGGCAGAGGCAGAAGGATCGCTTGAGCCCAGGGGTTCAAAGCTGCAGTAAGCCGTGGTCGTGCCACTGCACTCCAGCCTGGGCGACAGAGTGAAGCCCCATCTCAAAAATAAGAGGCTGTGGGACAGGCAGACAGGCTGAGGCTCAGAGAGAAACCAGGAGAGCAGAGCCCAGTGAGAGAGAACAATACCTTGAGGCAGAGACAGCTGTGGACGCAGAAGTGGCAGGACACAGACAAGAGGGACTGGGCAGGGGCAGGAGAGGTGCATGGGCCTGACCATCCTGCTCCCCACAAACACCACCCCCTCCAGCACCTCACCAACCCAACCTCCTGGGGACCCACCCCCTTTAGCACCCCACCCGACTGAACCTCCTGGGGACCCACCCCATACAGCACCGCACCCGACTCAGCCTCCTGGGGACCCACCCACTCCAGCAACCAATGAGACCTAGTCTCCTAGGGACCCACCCCCTCCAGCACCCTACCCGACCCAGCTTCTTAGGGACCCACCATTTGCCAACTGGGGCTCTGCCATGGCCCCAACTCTGTTGAGGGCATTTCTGCCCCACCCATGCTGATCTCCCCTCCTGGAGGCCAGGCCTGGGCCACTGGTCTCTAGCACCTCCCCCCCCGCCCTGCCCCCAGGTAACTATGGCCTTCGGGATCAGCACATGGCCATTGCTTGGGTGAAGAGGAATATCGCGGCCTTCGGGGGGGACCCCAACAACATCACGCTCTTTGGGGAGTCTGCTGGAGGTGCCAGTGTCTCTCTGCAGGTCTGGGGATCCCCGTGGGGAGGGCCTGCCCCAAAGGTTGAGAGGAAGCTCAAACGGGAAGGGGAGGGTGGGAGGAGGAGCGTGGAGCTGGGGCTGTAGTGCTGGGGTGTCCTCATCCCAGCGTGGGGTGGGCGGAGTGGGGAGCGGCCTTGGTGACGGGATTTCTGGGTCTCGTAGACCCTCTCCCCCTACAACAAGGGCCTCATCCGGCGAGCCATCAGCCAGAGCGGCGTGGCCCTGAGTCCCTGGGTCATCCAGAAAAACCCACTCTTCTGGGCCAAAAAGGTAAACGGAGGAGGGCAGGGCAGGGCTGGGCAGGGCGGGGGCGGAATTAATACCCGGGTGGGGGCCGTCCACATTTCCATTCTTTATCCTGGACCCCGTCCTTGCCTTCAAATGGTTCTGAGCCCTGAGCTCTGGCCTCACCTACCTGCTGGCCTTGCTCCTGCCCCCAGGTGGCTGAGAAGGTGGGTTGCCCTGTGGATGATACCGCCAGGATGGCCCAGTGTCTGAAGATTACTGATCCCCGAGCCCTGACGCTGGCCTATAAGGTGCCGCTGACAGGCCTGGAGTGTGAGTAGCTGCTCAGGTTGGCGCATGGGGTCTCGAGGTGGGGGTTGGGGGGGTACTGCCAGGAAGTACTCTGGAGAAGAGAGGAAGGTGCCAGAGCTGCGGTCTGGTCCTGTCGCCAAGTAGCTGATGTCTCCCCTCGAAGGCCCCAGCTGTAAGGGAGAGGGGGAGCCATTTCTTCTTTTTTTTTGAGATGGAGTCTCACTGTTGCCCAGGCTGGAGTGCAGTGTCGCGATCTCAGCTCACTGTAACCTCCGCCTCCTGGGTTCAAGTGATTCTCCTGACTCAGCCTCCCATGCCACCATGCCCAGATAATTGTTTTGTGTGTTTAGTAGGGATGGGGTTTCACCGTGTTAGCTAGGATGGTCTCGGTCTCGGGACCTCGTGATCCGCCCACCTCGGCCTCCCAAAGTGCTGGAATTACAGGCGTGAGCCACTGCGCCCGGCCCCTTCTTTATTCTTATCTCCCATGAGTTACAGACTCCCCTTTGAGAAGCTGATGAACGTTTGGGGCCCCCTCCCCCACCTCATGTATTCATATGCAGTCATTTGCGTACAATTTTAGGGAGATTCATAGACCTCAGACCAAGAGCCTTTGTGCTAGATAACCGTTCATTCATTCATTCAGCAAACATTTACTGAACTGCAGCACTGGAGCCTCCAGCTCTGCTATACTGTACCCCGGGAAGGCCTGGGGACCGCTTCCACAAACACCTCTGCATGTCAGCCTTACCAGCTTGCTAGGCTAAGGCTGTCCCTCGCTCATTCTTCTATGGCAACGTGCCATGAAGCCAAGTCATCTGCACGTTTACCTGACGTGAGCTCAACTGCACGGGCTGGACAAGCCCAAACAAAGCAAGCCCCACGGCCCCGCTAGAAGCAAAGCCTGCTGTGCTGGGCCCCGTGACAGCCGGGCCCCGCCTGCCTCAGCAGCCACTGGGTCCTCTATGGGCTCATCCAGGGGTCTGGAGTACAATGCAGACCTCGCACCATTTTTGGCTGATGGACTGGAACCCAGCCCTGAGAGAGGGAGCTCCTTCTCCATCAGTTCCCTCAGCAGCTTCTAAGTTTCCTCCTTCCCGATTCAGGCCCAGCAAAGAGAGAGAGGAGAGGGAGGGGCTGCCGCTGAAGAGGACAGATCTGGCCCTAGACAGGGGCTCTCAGCCTGGGGACGTGTGGCAGGCCTGGAGACATTTGTGATTGTCACGGCTGGGGAGGGGGTGCTCCTGGCACCTCGTGGGTCGAGGCCGGGGATGCTCTAAACATCCTGCAGGGCACAGGATGCCCCCGATGGTGCAGAATCAACCCTGCCCCAAGTGTCCATAGATCAGAGAAGGGAGGACATAGCCAATTCCAGCCCTGAGAGGCAAGGGGCAGCTCAGGGGGAAACTGGAAGGTACAAGAACCTGCTAACCTGCTGGCTCTCCCACCCAGACCCCATGCTGCACTATGCGGGCTTCATCCCTGTCATTGATGGAGACTTCATCCCCGATGACCCCATCAACCTGTACGCCAACGCCGCCGACATCGACTATATAGCAGGCACCAACGACATGGACGGCCACATCTTCGCCAGCATCGACATGCCTGCCATCAACAAGGACAAGAAGGAAGTCACGGAGTAAGCAGGGGGCACAGGGCTCAGTGGCGACCCGAGCGGGAGGGCCGCCGGGAAAGCACTGGTGAGGGGGCCAGCCTGGAGGAGGAAGGCACTGAGTGGAGGATTGGGAGTGAGGAAGTTAGCACCAGTCGGGGTGAGTACGCACACACCCTCCTGTTGGCACAGGCTGAGTGTCAGTGCCTACTTGATTCCCCCAGGGAGGACTTCTACAAGCTGGTCAGTGGGTTCACAACCACCAAGGGGTTCAGAGGTGCCAAGACTACCTTTGATGTCTACACTGAGTCCTGGGCCCAGGACCCATCCCAGGAGAATAAGAAGAAGACTGTGGTGGACTTTGAGACCGATGTCCTCTTCCTGATGCCCACCGAGATTGCCCTAGCCCAGCACAGAGCTAACGCCAAGTGAGGATCTGGGCAGCGGGTGGCTTCTGGGGGCCTTCCTGGGGTGCTGCACCTTCCAGCTGAGGCCTCGCTGTGGGTGGCTCTCAGGTGTCTGGGTTGTCTGGGAAAGTGGTGCTTGAGTCCCCACCTGTGCCTGCCTGATCCACTTTGCTAAGGCCTGGCAAGACTTGAGGACCTCTTTTTACCTCCCAGCCTATAGGGGTTCACAAACCCTATGATCCTCTGCCCTGCTCAGCCCTGCACCCCATGGGCCTTCCCACTGGAGAGTTCTTGAGCTACCTTCCATCCCCCCATGCTGTGTGCATTGAGAGAACACTGGACAATGGTTTCTATCCACTGACTCTTATGGGCCTCAACTTTGCCCATAATTTCAGCCCACCACCACATTAAAAATCTTCATGTAATGATAGCCAATTATAATAAAAAATAAGGCCAGACACAGTGGCTCATGCCTATAATCCCAGCACATTGGGAGGTCAAGGTGGGAGGATCACTTGAGGTCAGGAGTTTGAGACCAGTCTGGCCAACATGGCAAAAACCCATCTCTACTAAAAATACAAAAATTATCCAGGCATGGTGGTGCACACCTATAATCCTTGCTACTCAGGAGGCTGAGGCAGCAAAATTGATTGACCCAGGGAGGTGGAGGTTGCAGTGAGCCGAGATTACGCCACTGCACTCCAGCAGGGGCAACAGAGTGAGACTATGTCTCGAATAAATAAGTAAATAAATAATAAAAATAAAAAATAAGTTAGGAATACGAAAAAGATAGGAAGATAAAAGTATACCTAGAAGTCTAGGATGAAAGCTTTGCAGCAACTAAGCAGTACGTTTAGCTGTGAGCCTCCTTTCAGTCAAGGCAAAAAGGGAAAGAGTTGAGAGCCTATACCTTGTCCAATCTAATCGAAGAATGCACATTCACTTGGAGAGCAAAATGTTTCTTGATACTGAATTCTAGAAGGAAGGTGCCTCACAATGTTTTGTGGAGGTGAAGTATAAATTCAAGTGAAATCGCGGAACCCGTGAATCCATGAATTTGGTTCTCAGTTTTCCCTTCCCTGGGTGGAAGAAGCCCCATCTCTTCATGGGAATTCCCCAGACACTTCCCTGCCGGCTGCCCGGGACCTCCCTCCAAGTCCAGTCTCTGGGCTAATCGGTCCCCAGTGAGCACCCTGCCTACTTGGGTTGTCTCTCCCCTCCAGGAGTGCCAAGACCTACACCTACCTGTTTTCCCATCCATCTCGGATGCCCGTCTACCCCAAATGGGTGGGGGCCGACCATGCAGATGACATTCAGTACGTTTTCGGGAAGCCCTTCGCCACCCCCACGGGCTACCGGCCCCAAGACAGGACAGTCTCTAAGGCCATGATCGCCTACTGGACCAACTTTGCCAAAACAGGGTAAGGTGTGGATTGAGTGCAGGGCGGAGGGCCACAGCCAAGAAGGGCCTCCCACCACGAGGCCCTGTTCCCTCACTTGCCAGTGGAGGGACTTTGGGCCAGTCACTCAACCTCCCCCTGCGTCGGAATCCATGTGTGTTTATGGGATAAGAGCTACTGGCAGAGCCCCAAGCCCGTGCACGTGCACAGCCAGTGCCCAGTATGCAGCGAGGGGCATGGTACCCAGGGCCAGCTCAGAGGGCGGGGATGGCTCAGGTGTGCAGGTGCAGAGCAGGGCTTCAGCCCCCAGGGAGTCCCCAGCCCCCGCACAGCCTCTTCTCACTCTGCAGGGACCCCAACATGGGCCACTCGGCTGTGCCCACACACTGGGAACCCTACACTACGGAAAACGGCAGCTACCTGGAGATCACCAAGAAGATGGACAGCAGCTCCATGAAGCAGAGCCTGAGAATCAACTTCCTGCGCTACTGGGCCCTCACCTATCTGGCGCTGCCCACAGTGACCGACCAGGAGGCCACCCCCGTGCCCCCCACGGGTGACTCCGGGGCCCCCCCCGTGCCCCCCACGGGTGACTCCGGGGCCGCCCCCGTGCCCCCCACGGGTGACTCGGAGGCCGCCCCTGTGCCCCCAACGGGTGACTCTGAGGCCGCCCCTGTGCCTCCCACAGATGACTCCAAGGAAGTTCAGATGCCTGCAGTCATTAGTTTCTAGTGTCCCATGAACCTTGGTATCAAGAGGCCTCAAGAGTAGGACCCCAGGGGCTCCCCTCCCATCTTGAGCTCTTCCTGAATAAAACCTCATTTCCCTGTCGGCGTCTTTCTTTGCTTCCAGGCTAAGCTGCAGGATCTGTCTGTCAATGGCAGGCTTGCTTTTTCATGCCCAGCTCGTCTATCTTTGGCCAGAGGCGGCCTCAGGTTAACCTCTGTAGTCCTTTGACACAACCCTTGGGTCTTGGGCACCTTCCTTTCTTGCAGCCACCATGATGGTGCAGGCTCCAGCCCCTCCCTGGCATTTCCTGCCATGGACCCGGCCCAACCATCTCCCCAGGGTACACTCCTTCGTCTGTGTGAATATGGTGTTTAGAGACCCCAATCTGGTCACCAGGGGTGGTGCTTGCTCCTGGGATTTCTTTACTGCTAGGGCTTTGGAAGAGACAGAGCCAGGAAATAAGTATTTTTTTTTTAACCAGTAAAAAAAATATATATATATATATGAGGCTGGGCACAGTGGTTCACACCTGTAGTCCCAGCACTTTGGGAGGCCGAGGCAGGAGGATCACTTGAGGTCAGGAGTTGGAGACTAGCCTGGCCAACATGGTGAAACCCCATCTCTACTAAAAATACAAAAAATTAGCTAGGTGTGGTGGTGTGCACCTGAGGTCCCAGCTGAGGCAGGAGAATCGCTTGAGCCCGGGAGGTAGAAGCTGCAGTGAGCCGAGATCGCACCACTGCACTCGAGGCTGGGCAACAGAGCAAGTCACCTCTCAAATAATAATAATGAAAGTATGAATTCATACAGGTATTTCACAGTTGTAAGATTGTCAGGTTTTACTTCTCTGATTTTACACTTGTTTCTTTCTCTGCTTATGCTGAAAGTCTGGATTCGACAGCACCAGCATAATTGATGTTCTTTTTCCTATAACATGCATATGCTAGTTTTGAAATATAAGATAGAGGCTGGGTGCAGTGGCTCACGCCTGTAATCCCAGCACTTTGGGAGGCCAAGGCGGGCGGATCACGAGGTCAGGAGATTGAGACCATCCTGGCTAACACGATGAAACCCCATCTCTACTAAAAAATACAAAAAAAAGCCAGGCACGGTGGCGGGCGCCTGTAGTCCCAGCTACTCGGGAGGCTGAGGCAGGAGAATGGCGGGAACCCGGGAGGCGGAGCTTGCAGTGAGCCGAGATCGCGCCACTGCCCTCCAGGCTGGGCGACAGAGCAAGACTCTGTCTCAAAAAAAAATAAGATACTGCAATAAATCATATAAGTTATATTTAAAGTACATGAATTTAAATAACAAATTATAAATTATATAAAGTAATATATGATAAAATATTTAGACTACTAAGGATCATTTAAGATTGGTTTGCTCATTCTCCTTAAATTATCCCACAGAATAAACAGTTGTGCCTCCAGGTCCCTTAAGTAACTCTATGGTTAAGCCATTTACCGATACACAGTTAGAACTTTGGGGTTTTTTTAGTCATGCAGATGTAGACACTGACCTAAGACTTTTTGTTTTTTACTTTGAGACTTGAGTTTCACTCATCACCCAGGCTGGGGTGCAATGGCATGATCTTAGCTCACTGCAACCTCTGCCTCCTGGGTTCAAGCTGTTCTCCTGCCTCAGATTCCTGAGTAGCTGGGCCTACAGGCGTGCGCCACTACACTTGGCTGATTTTTTTGACTTTTAGTAGAGACAGTTTCACCATTTTGGCCAGGCTGGTCTTGAACTCCTGACCTCAGGTGATCTGCCCGCCTCAGCCTCCCAATGTGCTGGGATTACAGGCATGAGCCACTGTGCTCAGCCCCTACCTAGGACTTTTAAGCGGATGTTTCTCTGTCTGAAAACAAAGTTTAAGTGTTCCTTTTAGAGCAACCTGTAAACAGTTAACTGTAGACCCTGATATTTGTTGTGCCATGAACTTCTCATCCATAGTTTTGCTGAGTGAAAGTATTGGTGGGAAATGGGAAATTCAGAGAGGCAGGCACGGGTCCAGGCCACACAGCTGGAGAGCGGCAGCATTGGTTGGGACCTGTGTTGGATTTGCAATTCTGCCTTGTGTGATGTAACCTGGACTTCATTAAAATTAAAAATTTATGCTCTGCAAAGACACTATTAGGAAAACAAAGACAAGCCACAGACTGGGAAAACATTAGCAAAAGACAGGAGTTGGAGACTAGCCTGGCCAACATGGTGAAACTCCATCTCTACTAAAAATACAAAAAATTAGCCAGGTGTGGTGGTGTGCACCTGAGGTCCCAGCTGAGGCAGGAGAATCGCTTGAGCCTGGGAGGTAGAGGCTGCAGTGAGCCGAGATCGCACCACTGCACTCGAAGCACTGTTATCCAAAAATACACAAAGAGCTTTTAACACTCAATAAATTTTAAAAAAACCTGATTCCACAATGGGTCAAAGGCAGACACCTCACCAGAGAAGCTATACGGGTGGCAAATAAGCATCTGAAAAGTTAACCTAGGTTGGGTGCAGTGGCTCACACCTGGAATCCCATCATGTGCGGAGGCCAAGGCAGGAGGATCTCTTGAGCCTAGTTAATTCAAGACCAGCCTGGACAGCATAGCAAGACGCCATCTGTATTTTTTTCAAAAAGATACCCACATCGTATGTTGTCAGGAAAATGCAAATTTAAACAGTGAGCTACCACTGCATACCTGTAAGAATGGCCAAAATCCAGAAAATTGGCCAAACACCAAATGCTGATGAGGACGTGGAGCAACCAGAACTCTCATTCAGTGCTGTTAGGAATAACAAGTGGTACAGCCACTTTAGAAGACGGTTTGGCAGTTTCCCAAAAAATAATGCCTATTTCTTCCATGTGATCCAGCACTCTGATTCCTTAGGATTTGCCCAACCTACAAACAGGTGTTTATAGCTGTAAACAAAAATAAAACTCCAAGCCCGGCAACTGACTGAATGGAACGCCCTCTCGGCCAGGGGAACCCAAAGGAACCTGAAGGTTCAGGCCATGATGAGCAGTAGGGGTTGGACATGCCTCATTGTACGGTCTTCCCTTTGGAATTCAGGCACAGCTGACCAGCTTTAAAACAGAGACCTTAAGACTGACAGAACAGACTCTGTAGAAATAAGATATCAAATTCCAACCTGACTGTAGTATAGCATCACATGACAGATAGCAGGTCATGAAAGAAATTGAAATATTTTACCCCAAAATGTGTTTCTTTGACATATTTTGGAATGGCCCTGCACAGCTATCTCTTGTGGAGGAAATTTGCATTCTGTGGAGAATCTCCTTCCCTTACCAGGTCATTTCTGAGGAGTCCAGCACCTTTTAGAGGTCTGAGAGGGAACATTTGCCATCTGTTGTCTCTAAGGGAAGCCATCTATGAGACTTCATCTACATAACAAAAATCTTGGGCCAGGCACGGTGGCTCATGCCTGCAATCCCAGCACTTTGGGAGGCCGAGGTGGGCAGAGCACCTGAGGTCGGGAGTTTGAGACCAGCCTGACCAACATGGAGAAACCCCAACTCTACTAAAAATACAAAAATTTAGCTGGGCGTGGTGGTGCATGCCTGTAATCCCAGCTATTCAGGGGGTGGAGGTAGGAGAATTGCTTGAACCTGGGAGGTGGAGGTTGCAGTGAGCAGAGATCATGCCATTGCACTCCAGCCTGAGCAACAAGAGTGAAACTCTGTCTCAAAAAAAAAGAAGAAAGAAAGAAAGAAAGAAGAAAAAGAAAGAAAGAGAAAGGAAAGAAAGAAGAAAGAAAGAAACAGAAAGAAAGAAAGAAAAAAGAGAAAGAAAAGAAAGAGAAAGAGAACCTTGGTCTTCACAACCTTTTAACTTAACCAAGACTCCCCCTTCTATTGATTCCAGGGTTTTTGATAATAACTTTTTCAACCAATTGCTAATTAGAAAATCTTTGAATTCACCTGTGATTTGTAAGCCATCCCAAACCCTCTCACATTACTGATTTATGTCTTATGTCCCCCTGAAATGTATAAACCCAAGCCGTAACTCAACTGCCTTGGGCACATGTTCTCAGGAACTCTTGACGCCATGCCTCTGGTTATAGTCAATCATATTTGGCTCAGGATAAATCTCTTCAAATATTTTACAGTTTGGGTTTTTTGGTCAACATAGCAGATGTTTATAGTAGCTTTATCCATAATTGCCACAACCTGGAGGTAACCAAGATGTCCTTCAGCAGGTGAATGGATACAATACATCCAGACAATGGAATTTTTTTCAGGTCTAATGTTGCGGGATGCAGAGGACCAGACAGACCAGTACAGGTGAATACAGGAGGATATTTATTTTAAGGTATGCACCGGCTCAGTGGATTCACATCCAAAAAGGTGAGCCTTGAACAAAGACAGAGTGGGGTTTTTATAAGCAGGCTTACAAAAGCAAAACAAAGGCAGTCCATCATAGAGTGCATAACTTGTGGCCTTGCCTAGCTGGTGGCCTTGTAGCTGTGTCAAAAGAAAAACAAGAACTGGCTAAATACAAACATTTGTAAAACATAGTCATGCTTAAGAGGCCAGGGAAAGGAGTAACAGTAAAGGAATTTGTCCTTCTCTCTGTTTTTCCTCAACCTTGCTCTGGAGGTGGGGGGCTGTCTGGAGCCCATTCCTTTGCCCTTGGCTTTTTGGACAGCGTTATCTTATAACTGTCCTTGAAGTGAGCTGCTAAGCAGAAGAAAACTTGTTTCTTTTTCTTTTTAGCCCTCCTACATTTTTCCCTGCTTCGAGACCTTTTATAAAAGAAGTTTAATAGAAGGCCTCACTATTACTTAATTCTGTGTGAAGAGACAAGTTTTCTTCTTTGGGCAAAGGTTGATATTTATGCAGAGCCATCAGCCGAGTGGTAGTTTGCCTAGCTACTATCGCCTCTATAGCTGATTGAATGCTTCTAGCAAGGAGAGGTAAGAGACAAAGGAGTATTAGGCAACTTCCTAGTACAGCCAGAACTACTCCTATTAACGTCTTGAACCCTCCGAAAAATGAAAACCAGTCTCCAAAGAGAGAATCTGGAGGCCACCCTTTCCAAGTTGGAACTGGAACATGGGCGAATTTTCTCATTCTTGCAGTTATTTCTATAATTGCCTTTCCATTGTCACCAGTTTCCGGGCAGCAATTAGTTCGATTGAACTTTCCACATCCTCCTCCTTCCTGGGCAAGGAGGTAGTCTAAAGCTAATCTATTTTGATAGATAGCATTCCTCATTTTTGTAGATTGCTGGGCTAATAGATCTAAAGCCCTTGCTGTTTCATTAGTGATGATCTCAAGCACTATCTAGGATGCAGTTAAGCACGTGAATAGGAGAACAGTTACCCCATGAGCCATCTTCCCCCCAGGTAGCTGGCCCACAGTAGTGAATTATTCTCTCAGGGCGCCACTCATCATCCTTCCAGTCCCCTATGGCTATGTCTTTCTTTATGCTCCTATATCTCTGTTCTCATCATAGACAGGATACTCTAAGTCTTCTCCTTGTCTTAGAGGGATTAAGAAGATGGCCTAATTGTTCCAAGTACACAGGCCCCTGTCCATTTGGCTGGTAACTGTCGGTAGGCCCACGGCCCACAGATCCGAGACCAGAGGGTGCTTGCCAAGTATTTGGAGCTTCAAGCTGATACCAGGTGTGGTTTAGAGAAGAGAAGATAAACGGGAGAATGGATTTGAATGAGGTGGTTTGGGACTATCTTTGCCGCGCCATAAAGTTTTTCCTAATTTTTTACATTTTTGCTGTCCCAAACATGTTAATTCCCCTACTGGGTCTGTAGAAGTTTTTCCCTAGTGAGCAATACAGTATTTCCCGATAATAGAAGTTTTTAAGAGCCAGATGCTTGAAATTGTGGGAGTCAGTTTGCGGGAAGAGTCAGTCAGAGTAAAGTTATCTTGAGGCATTAACTCTTTTGCTTCCCAAGGCCATTGGTCTCCCATGTTAGTCCCTCCACAAACATAACATGAGGAGATGCCCAGTCTGCCAGCAATGTTTTCAGCCATCTGAGCAAACAGGTTTTTGGCTAAAGGGGGAGGCTCAGCAACTTTTGATTTCTATGCTCATAGAATGACTTAAAGACTTGGAATTGCCGCTGGGATGACTTCTTGGTTTGAGTCCTCTTTATAATATACAAATTTACTTTTGTATATTATAAAATTTACTTTTGCATATTATAAAATTTACTTTTGTATATTTGTATAATATACAAATTTATTTTTGGCTGCTGCTTTGTAATGCTGCGGAGTGACCTGTAGTCTATACAGGTACATCTGGCTCTAAGATAATAAGATTTACAGGATTGCAAGTGCTTGACTTACAATCTGGTTTTGTTGGCACTTTGATGAGCAATATTGGCTTCAGCCTCTGTGATGATCGGTCGGTGAACTGTGTTGTGCAGTTCCAGCAAGCTATTGCTAGGGTCTTGGAGAGGCAAACAGGGTGTGCACATACACTTCTGTACTGGCAGTTTGTATAGTACCCTGTAGGACCAGAGATTGTGAGATAGGTTGGGTTCATGGATGTTAACTGACAAATATCGGCTATAGACCCCCCTGGGGGAGACAGGATTGGGTTTGACTTATAAGACTTCCTTTCTTTGACTCAATATGAACCTCAAACCATGTCCTAGGTAAAGACTTAGGGTCATAGCATATATAAGGCTGGCCATTTCCTGGGTCACAAATTGAATAGGTGATCTGATTGTAAGTACAAGTTCCTAGGTGAGTCCCTGTACACTCCTAGTAAGTATAGTATAATAGAGTCTTAGTTATACTGCTTCCTGACCATGTAGTGTGTGTACAATGGGGACACCTTTCTAAGGGTGCTTCTTTTAGCATGGTCAAGGGGGGTAATAACAGCAAAACAATGTACAGCATATTCATATCCAGCAAGGACAGAAGAGGGCCTTGCCTGGGGGAGGAGATTGAGCACAGCGACAGAACAATAGCACCACGGTTAGTAATATAAGGAAAACGACTAGTCCTAAGATTTCTAACCACATTTACTTGCTTGACGAGTCCTCAAGCTTCGGCCGTGCGTAGACTAGTCAGTTTCGGGTGTGTGACTAGAGCGGGGCTTGTCTCCTTAAGCTTCAGCCATGTGTTGACTGGTCAGCCTCCCGAGTGACCAGAGCAGGGCGGTTGTCCTCAGCAGCAGCTTGTTCTCTTCTCAGGATCAGCTGGGTTGGATGATCTGTGTCCTGCTGGCTGGTCCACTTGTTTTGAGCTGCCGCTTTCAGCCAACTGTGGTGGATCCAAGACATAACACCTGCAACTTTAACAGCAACGGGAGTGGACAAGATTACAGTATAGGGCCCATCCCATATGGGTCCTAGAGAAGTTGGATTCCACTTTTTAACCCAAACAGAGTCTCCAGATTTATTTATTTATTTATTTATTTATTTATTTTTATTTTTATTTTTTTTGAGAGCTCTGTCGCCCAGGCTGGAGTGCAGTGGCTCAATCTCGGCTCACTGCAAGCTCCGCCTCCCGGGTTCACGCCATTCTCCTGCCTCAGCCTCTCCGAGTAGCTGGGGACTACAGGTGCCCGCCACCACGCCCGGCTAATTTTTTGTAGTTTTATTAGAGACGGGGTTTCACCGTGGTCTCGATCTCCTGACCTCGTGATCCGCCCGCCTCGGCCTCCCAAAGTGCTGGGATTACAAGCGTGAGCCACCGCGCCCGGCCAAGTCTCCAGGTTTAAAGGGGTGTACTGGGTCTGTTAGGCTTATAGGCATCCTTTCTTGTACTCAGCCATGGACCTCTTGCATGGCTATTCCTAAAGCCTGCATTTGCTTTCTTAAGGTTAATTCCTCTAGTTCCTGGAGATCACCTTTAATTTGACCTATGATTTGGGGTTGGCCAACTGAACAAAACCTCATAGGGTAAATACTCAGTTTGGTGGGGGGTGCACCTGTCTTAGAGGGACCACAGGCAAAACCTAATCTTATCTCAGATGAGTTTCCTGGCAATATTTCTTCAGTAGCTGCTTGAGTGTCCATTTCATGCATTCCACTTTTCCTTAACTATGCAGCCGATAGGCTGTGTGTAACTTCCAGTTTATTTTTAACAGTCTTGTTAAATCTTGTACTATTTCAGCTACAATTGCCGGCCCATTATCTGACTATAAAGACAGAGGCAGTCCAAACCTGGGGATAATATCTTTTCACAGTACTTTAGTCATTTGTCGTGCTTTTTCTGTCCTGATGGGGAAAGCCTCAACCTATCCTGAAAAAGGTGCAAATAAACACTAGCATATACTGATAGCTTCCGGCACGGGGCATTTCGGTAAAGTCTATAAGCAAGTTTTCACAAGGCAGGGGTCCTTCTCCTGTTCGGTTCCCAGAGGGGTTCCTTTTCGCCTCTTTCTGTAACTTCATATACATTAGCCTTCATCTACATACATTCATATACATTAGCCTTCATCTACATACATTCATATACATTAGCCTTCATCTACATACATTCATATACATTAGCCTTCATATACATACATTCATATACATTAGCCTTCATCTACATACATTCATATACATTAGCCTTCATATACATACATTCATATACATTAGCCTTCAGTGAGAAATCTGGAATCCAGATACGGCAGAATCCTGCTGCCTTCAACTTCTAATGTGACCATAGACTCCTGGAGGCCCAGTGAGAAGGAGCCCGGTCTGTTTAGTCCTCACGTCCTTCAGCTCCTGCCAGCCCAATCAAATTAGCATCTGGTTCCTCTAAGGTATGGCAGCCCGGCCTATGGCCTCTTTGTCTTGTGGCCTTGGCCACTCCCCTCATTGTCTTCTGGACATTCATCCTTCCAGTGTCCTTTCCTTTTGCATCTCTCACATTGATCCCTCTCTAGCCTTGGTCAGCTCTCAAATCCTTGTCTAACTTGAACTCCTCCACGTCCACATCTGCGTCCACATCCTCTCACATTGCTGATTTCTCTTTCTACAAGGGCTGCTGCCAACAGATCTGCCTTTTTCTTAAGCCTTTGATCTGCTTCCTTTTTCCTTCCTTAGTTCTCCTGCTCCTACAGTCAGCTGGCGGGGCTGGGCAAGGACAAACCTGAATATAAAATTCAGCGTGTCGGCTGCGCACCAGTCCTTTAAGCTTGGAGAAGAGAGAGATGTTTCTCTTTTTCTTCTCTTCTGTCTATTAAACCTCCGCTCCCAAAGTCCTCGTGTTTGTCCCTGTCCTAAATTTTCCTGGTGCATGACGATGAACCCCACGGTATACAGACCAGACAATGTAGCGGCTTCAAGGGATTTGAGTGAGGAAGGAATGAATCAGTGGAGCCCAGGGGGGTTTTAGAGCATTGAAACTATTCAGGATGATACTGTGGGGACCAAGGGAGAGCTTTCCCCTTCTCCCTCTGAAGGACCACTGAAAAATCACTGACAGGTTGTCTCCTAGGAGAAAGGGCATACATATTTGTTTAATGCGTATACACGGGAACCTTTGAAATGAAGAGCCAACTTCCCGACAGAGCACAGAGCTTAGATACCACCTTGAGGTCCCACAAAGAATGTGGGCTCAGAGCATGGCCAAAACTAGGTTAGGGGCTGGGCGCAGTGGCTCACGCCTGTCATCCCAGCACTTTGGGAGGCTGAGGCAGGCAGATCACTTGAGCTCAGGAGTTCGAGACCAGCCTGGCCAACATGGCGAAACCCCATCTCTACTAAAAATACAAAAATTAGCCAGGTGTGATGGCGGCGCCTGTAATCCCAGCTACTTGAGAGGCTAAAGCAGGAGGATCCCTTGAGCCCAAGAGTTCAAGACTGCAGTGAGCTGTTATTGTGCCACAGCACTCTAGCCTGGGTGACAGTGAGACCCTGTCTCAAGACAAAACAAAAACCCCAAATCTGTGGACTCCGGGTGACTATGACATGTCAATGTGGGTTCATAAAGTGTAACAGCTGTACCCCCTGGTGGGGGATGTTGATAATGGGGGAGACTGGGGTGCGGCGGAGACATACGGGAAATCTCTGTAACCTTCCTCTAATTTTGCTGTGAACCTAAAGCTGCTCTAAAAATGTACATAAATATAAACTGGGGCCTTCTTTTCCCTCTACCCTGGCCCAGCCCTCTCCCCCACCTCCTTCCTCTCCCTGCTGCCTCCCCTCTGCCCTCCCCTTTCCTCCTTAGCCACTGTAAATAACACTGCAGCAAAGGCCTGAGGCAAATGCCTTGGCTCTGGGGCGCCCCAGCCACCTGCAGGCCCCTTATTTCCTGTGGCCAAGCTCCTCCTCCCACCCCCCAGTCCTTTCCCCAGCCTCCCTCGCCCACTAGGCCTCCTGAATTGCTGGGCACCGGCTGTAGTCGACAGACAGAGGGACAGACGTGGCTCTGCAGGTCCACTCGGTCCCTGGCACCGGCCGCAGGGGTGGCAGAACGGGGGTGTGGTTGGTGTGGGAAGCACAGGCTCCACGTCTCCTGGGGGGCTGTTGGATGGGAAGGCTCTGGCTGCCTTCGCCCTGTCCCCATCACTGCAGAGGGCTGTGCAGTGGCTGGAGCTGCCACTGAGTGTCTTGGTGAGGGTGACCTCACACTGGCTGAGCTTAAAGGCCCCATCTGAAGACTTTGTTCGTGGTGTTCTTTCACTTCTCAGAGCCTTTCCTGGCTCCAGGAGTAACACCCGTTCACAGAAAATATGAGTGGCCTCCTCCTCCTCCACAACCTCACACGACCTTCTCCCTTCCCTCCCGCTGGCCTCTTTCCCTCCCCTTCTGTCACTCTGCCTGGGCATGCCCCAGGGCCTTGGCTGGGCCCTTTCTTTCCTCAGGGAAGCCCTCAAGGTTGGGCTAGACTCCTCCCCATCCCCCACCCACACCACGTCCCCCTAAGCCTCTAGTCCTCCTTCCCGGGACACATCAGGCTGGATGGCGACATCTCCCCACCCTTGAATGAGACTGCTTTGTGCTGCTCTGGGACCTGCACCCAGCTTGGACTGCTCGCTCCACGGGCCCCAGGAAAAGCTCGTACAGATAAGGTCAGCCACATGGGTGGGGGGCGCACAGTATGTCACCCTCTCTGTCCCAGAAGTCACGTGCTCGGTCCCCTGTGAAGCCCCTCTGGGGACCTAGGGGACAAGCAGGGCATGGAGACATGGAGACAAAGTGTGCCCTTTTCTCTGACAGTGACACCAAGCCCTGTGAACAAACCAGAAGGCAGGGCACTGTGCACCCTGCCCGGCCCCACCATCCCCCTTCCCACCCGCCACCTTGGCCACCTGCCTCTTCTCCCAGGTAAGCGGTAACCTGCACAGGTGCACTGTGGGTTTTGGGAAAACTGGATCTCCTTGCACCTGAGGGGGTAGAGGGGAGGGAGTGCCTGAGAGCTCATGAACAAGCACGTGGCCTTGGATCCGGCTCCATAAATACCCGAGGTCCAGAGGGAAGGCCACCCAGAGGCTGACGCACACCACGGGGCGCCTGCAACTGGTTGTCTTGGGCCTCACCTGCTGCCGGGCAGTGGCGAGTGCCGCGAAGGTAAGAGCCCAGCAGAGGGGCAGGTCCTGCTGCTCTCCCACTCAATCAGATCTGGAAACTTCAGGCCAGGCTGAGAAAGAGCCCAGCACAGCCCCGCAGCAGATCCTGGGCACTCACGCTCATTTCTATGGGGACAGGTGCCAGGTAGAACACAGGATGCCCAATTCCATTTAAATTTCAGATAAACTGCAAAGAACTGCTGTGTAAGTATGTCCCACGCGATATTTGAAACAAATCTATATGGGCTGGGCATGGTGGCTCACGCCTGTAATCCCAGCACTTTGGGAGGCTCAGGTGGGTGGATCACTTGAGGTCAGGTGTTGGAGACCAGCCTGGCCAACATGGTGAAACCCCGTCTCTACTAAAAATACAAAAATTAGTCAGGCGTGGTGGCCTGTGGCTATAATCCCAGCTACTCGGGAGGCTGAGGCAGGAGAATCGCTTGAACCTGGGAGGTGGAGTTTGCAGCGGGCCAAGATCATGCCACCACACTGCAGGCTGGGTGACAGAGCAAAACTCTGTCTCAAAAAATAAAAAAGAAAAAGGAAAAAATGAAACATATACCAAAAAACAATTCACTGTTTACCTGAAATTTAAATGTAATTGGGCCTCTTGAATTTGCATTTGCTAAGCCTGGTGATCCCATCTACCAACCTCTCTGATGGCGACCTTGTTCCCATTTTACAGAAGGGGAAACGGGCCCAGGGGCAGGGAGTGTGGAGAGCAGGCAGACAGGGTGGAGAGAGGCAGGCAGGCAGTTTGCCCAGCATCGCACAGCTGCTACCTCCTATTCCTGTGCAGGAACTTGAAAGCCGGGCTATTCCACACCCGGGTCCGTGTCCCTCCAGAAAGAGCTGGCAGGCAGGAGCTCTCTCGAGGCATCCATAAATTCCACCCTCTCTGCCTGTGAAGGAGAAGCCACAGCAACCCCAAGCCCCACAGGAAGCTGGAGGGAAGGAGCCAGAAGCAACACATGCAGGCATCATGGGCATCCTGGTGTCGGTGCTGGTGTCGGTGCCCGGCCCAGTCCCTTCCCCCAGCAGGAGTCACACAGGGGACCCCAGATCCCAACCATGCTGTTCTGCCGCCTGCTGTGTCTCAGGCCCTGGGGACTCCTCTCTCCACCTCTGCTGCCTGCTCTCCACACTCCCTGGCCCTGGGACCTCGAGGTTTGGGCAGTGGTCCTGGGCTCCTGACTCAAAGGAGAGGTCACTCTCTTCTTGGGCGAGCTCTTCTTGGGGTGCTGAGAGGCCTTTGGCAGGTCAACACGACCCTTCCCCATTCTCCCACCCTGAGGCCCTCAGGCTGGACAAGCCAAACGAAGCAAGCCCCATGGCCCTGCTGGAAGCAAAGTCTGCTGTGCTGGGCCCAGTGACAGCCTGGCCCCGCCTGCCTCAGCAGCCACTGGGTCCTCTAGAGGCCCGTCCAGGGGTCTGGAGTACAATGCAGACCTCGCACCATTTTTGGCTGATGGACTGGAACCCAGCCCTGAGAGAGGGAGCTCCTTCTCCATCAGTTCCCTCAGCGGCTTCTAAGTTTCCTCCTTCCTGATTCAGGCCCAGCAAAGAGAGAGAGGAGAGGGAGGGGCTGCCGCTGAAGAGGACAGATCTGGCCCTAGACAGGGGCTCTCAGCCTGGGGACGTGTGGCAGGCCTGGAGACATTTGTGATTGTCACGGCTGGGGAGGGGGTGCTCCTGGCACCTCGTGGGTCGAGGCCGGGGATGCTCTAAACATCCTACAGGGCACAGGATGCCCCCGATGGTGCAGAATCAACCCTGCCCCAAGTGCCCATAGATCAGAGAAGGGAGGACATAGCCAATTCCAGCCCTGAGAGGCAAGGGGCGGCTCAGGGGGAAGTGGAAGTTACAAGAATCTGCTGGACCCATCCCAGGAGAATAAGAAGAAGACTGTGGTGGACTTTGAGCGATGTCCTCTTCCTGATGCCCACTGAGATTGCCCTAGCCCAGCACAGAGCTAACGCCAAGTGAGGATCTGGGCAGCGGGTGGCTTCTGGGGGCCTTCCTGGGGTGCTGCACCTTCCAGCTGAGGCCTCGCTGTGGGTGGCTCTCAGGTGTCTGGGTTGTCTGGGAAAGTGGTGCTTGAGTCCCCACCTGTGCCTGCCTGATCCACTTTGCTAAGGCCTGGCAAGACTTGAGGGCCTCTTTTTATCTCCCGGCCTATAGGGGTTCACAAACCCTATGATCCTCTGCCCTGCTCAGCCCTGCACCCCATGGGCCTTCCCACTGGAGAGTTCTTGAGCTACCTTCCATCCCCCCATGCTGTGTGCATTGAGAGAACACTGGACAATGGTTTCTATCCACTGACTCTTATGGGCCTCAACTTTGCCAACTTACAAAATAATTTCAGTCCAAGGCCTCATTAAAGACCTTCATGTAATAATAGCCAATTATAATGAAAAATAAGGCCGGGTGCAGTGGCTCACTCTTGTAATCCCAGCACTTTGGGAGGTCAAGGTGGGAGGATCACTTGAGGTCAGGAGTTTGAGACCAGTCTGGCCAACATGGCAAAACCCCATCTCTACTAAAAATACAAATATTATCCAGGCATGGTGGTGCACACCTGTGATCCCAGCTACTCAGGAGGCTGAGGCAGCAGAATCAGTTGAACCCGGGAGGTGGAGGTTGCAGTGAGCCGAGATTACGCCACTGCACTCCAGCAGGGGCAACAGATGAGACTATGTCTCGAATAAATAAGTAAATAAATAATAAAAATAAAAAATAAGTTAGGAATACGAAAAAGATAGGAAGATAAAAGTATACCTAGAAGTCTAGGATGAAAGCTTTGCAACTAAGCAGTACGTTTAGCTGTGAGCCTCCTTTCAGTCAAGGCAAAAAGGGAAAGAGTTGAGAGCCTATACCTTGTCCAATCTAATCGAAGAATGCACATTCACTTGGAGAGCAAAATGTTTCTTGATACTGAATTCTAGAAGGAAGGTGCCTCACAATGTTTTGTGGAGGTGAAGTATAAGTTCGACTGAAATCGCGGAACCCATGAATCCATGAATTTGGTTCTCAGCTTTCCCTTCCCTGGGTGGAAGAAGCCCCATCTCTTCATGGGAATTCCCCAGACACTTCCCTGCCGGCTGCCCGGGACCTCCCTCCAAGTCCGGTCTCTGGACTGATCGGTCCCCAGTGAGCACCCTGCCTACTTGGGTGGTCTCTCCCCTCCAGGAGTGCCAAGACCTACACCTACCTGTTTTCCCATCCATCTCGGATGCCCGTCTACCCCAAATGGGTGGGGGCCGACCATGGAGACGACATCCAGTACATCTTTGGGGAGCCCTTCGCCACCCCCACGGGCTACCGGCCCCAAGACAGGACAGTCTCTAAGGCTGTGATCGCCTACTGGACCAACTTTGCCAAAACAGGTAAAGCATAGGTTGAGTGCAGGGCGGAGGGCCACAGCCGAGAAGGGCCTCCCACCACGAGGCCCTGTTCCCTCACTTGCCAGTGGAGGGACTTTGGGCCAGTCACTTAACCTCCCCCTGCGTCGGAATCCTTGTGTGTTTACGGGATAAGAGCTACTGGCAGAGCCCCAAGCCCGTGCACGTGCACAGCCAGTGCCCAGTATGCAGCGAGGGGCATGGTACCCAGGGCCAGCTCAGAGGGCGAGGATGGCTCAGGTGTGCAGGTGCAGAGCAGGGCTTCAGCCCCTGAGGAGTCCCCAGCCCCTGCACAGCCTCTTCTCACTCTGCAGGGACCCCAACCTGGGCCACTCGGCTGTGCCCACACACTGGGAACCCTACACTACGGAAAACGGCAGCTACCTGGAGATCACCAAGAAGATGGACAGCAGCTCCATGAAGCAGAGCCTGAGAGTCAACTTCCTGCGCTACTGGACCCTCACCTATCTGGTTCTGCCCACAGTGACTGACCAGGAGGCCACTTCCATGCCCCCCACAGGGGACTCCGAGGCCACTCCCATCCCTGCCATAGGTAACTCCGAGTCTGCCCCTGTGCCCCTCACAAGTGACTCCCAGGCTGCCCCGGTGACCCCTTCGGGTGACTCTGAGGCCACCCCCGTGCCCACCTCGGGTGACTCTGAGGCCACCCCCGTGCCCACCTCGGGTGACTCTGAGGCTGCCCCTGTGCCCCCCACAGATGACTCCAAGGAAGCTCAGATGCCTGCAGTCATTAGTTTCTAGCATCCCATGAGCCTTGGTCTCAAGAGTCCGAAAGGGTGCGACCCCTGGGGCTCCCCTCCCGTCTTGAGCTCTTCCTGAATAAAACCTCATTCTCCTGTCTGGCGTCTTTCCTTGATCCCAAGCCTAAGCTGCAGGAAGGAGTGGACCTCAGTCACCCTTACAGCACCAGGTGGGGGCCCAACCTGTGACCCCATCACCTGGCACAATCCCCAGGCTTTGGGGACGTTGATGGTGCCATCCTCATCTCGAGTGGAGGAGGTGGGCCCAGGGAAGCTGACTGGCAGGCCCAGGAGTGGGAGTCAGGCACAGGTCACTCCAGAGCCTGCCCTTCCCTGAATGGAACCAGGCTGCTGGCTCCCAGGGGCTAGATTCTGCCCCAAATGGTGGGAGGGCCTGGTGGCAGCTGCAGTCAGAGAGGGAGCTGGGGTCTGGCAGGCTGTGGCCTCCTCTGGACTAGGGGAGCCCAGCCACACCCACGTCCTCTGGGTGCAGGGAGTGAAGTCTGTGTTCTAACTGGGGTCTGGGGACCCTGCCTGGGAAAAGAAAAGGATTCTGCTCCTCCAGCCGGATGCAAGGCGAAGAAAGAATAACACATCACCCCAGAAGGTTGGAAGCAGAGGATGGGGAGGGTGCTGGGCAGTAGGCGCTGGGTGGTGGGTCTCTGAGGGGGTGCCCAATGGCTCTGGCAGAATTGACAGGGCAGGGGGCAGAGGGCAGAAGGCAGAGTCAGGAGTACTCCTGCCTCTGCCGGGTCCAAGCCCAGGCACATCACTGAGCACTTGCCCGGCCCAACCTCATCATGGCCTTGTGAGGTGGGTACTGTGCACACCCTCATTTTAGACGTTTATAGATATTTAGAGGAAAACGAGGCCCTGAGAGGGCATCACGTGCCCAAGGTCACTCAGAGCAAGGATTTGAACCCAGGTCCCTGACTCCAAAGCCAGTGCTTGGAACAACATTGGGGGTCTTCTTCCCCACTCCGCACCCACCTTCTAAACAGGCACTGTGGGGCTCAGACGAGAGAAAATTCTGGAATCCTGAGCAACTTTGCCTGGGGGGCTCCGCGGTGGAGGGCAGCAGCACCCAAGGACCAGCTTGCCATTCTCTCTGCCCCTCCAGCCCACAGGTGGGAGCATAAGGCTCAGGGCCGACAAGTTCTGCGGCCTCATGCAGCAGAGCTGAGCCAGGACGAACCCTGTCCCCTGGAGAAGCAGGAGACACCCTGGCTGGCTGTGACCACTTTGGCCACCCTGGGCTTCCTGGGTTGGTCGAGGGGTCTCTGGTGTAAAAAGGGGACTCCCTGTCGAAGACTGAGATGGAGCTGCCCGGCAATGCGGGCCTCCCCCAGCGACTGTCCCTGTTCTCTTGGGCAACGGAAGCCCGAGGATACAATGATGTGTCCCTTCCTTGGCCACACTGGTACCCACAGGGATTATTGTGTTTCTACCTGTGGAGTCAGCTCCCAGGAGCCTCCAGCACTGTGGGAGAAACCCCTGGGACTCTAGTGCCTCTTCCCAACCCTCGGGACTGGCGCCCGCCTCTTGTTGAGAGAAAGCACAGTCATGCCTGTCATTCAGAAAATCACATCCCTGGATGGCCAGGCCACGTCAGAAGGGATGGGCTGTGGGGATCCAGGCGTGTTCTACCTCTGGGCTGCACCCGCCATGCCCCTGCTTCAGTTTGAATGCTTGTCCCCGCCAAAACTCATGCTGAAATTTAATCCCCAATGTGGCAGTATTGAGAGGTGCTGCCTTTAAGAGGTGACTGGATCATCAGGGCCCTGTCCCCGTAGATGGAGTCATCCATTCATGGATTCATGGGTTAGTGGGTTATCATGGGAGGGTAACTGTTGGCTTCGTAAGAGGAAGAGAGACTTGAGCTAGCATGTGAGCAGGCTCAGCATCCTCACCACGTGATGCCCAGTACCGCCTCGGGACACCAGCGTCCCCACCAGCAAGAAGGCCCTCACCGGATGCAGCCTCTCTGAGGCAGGAGGAGAGGGAATTAGGGAAGCCAAGGGTTGGGGCATAAGCAGAGGAACAGCAGGTGCAGCTAGTTCACATAAGCCAGAGAAGAGCAGGTGCAGCCAGTTCTCATAAGCCAGAGAACAGCAGGTGCAGCCCGTTCTAGGCAGGATTGGGGAGCACACAGGCCACATCCTCACTCCTGTGATAACAAGTCAGGAGCTTCCACTTCAACCTCTGATTGACCCTGGGCCAATCCTCCACTTCAGCCTCTGATTGGTCCCAGACTAATCCTTCATAGGGTGTAACCAATTGGAGGCCTCTAAAGGGCATCTGGGTGTTCTTTATAAAAACCCTGAGAAGCATTGCAATTGGGAGACCCTTGCGTGGTTTGCTCGGGCCCGCTCCCGCCCTGTGGGTTGTATGCTCGCTTCTTCAATCAATCTGTGCCTTTGGTACGCTGTTTTTTTGTTGCTTTGTCTTTTTTTTTTTTTTTTTTTTTTTTGACGGAGTTTCACTCTCGTTGCCCAGGCTAGAGTGCAATGGCACAATCTGGGCTCACTCCAAACTCCGCCTCCTGGGTTCAAGCGATTCTCCTGCCTCTGCCTCCCAAGTAGCTGGGATTACAGGTACCCGCCACCATGCCCAGCTAATTTTTTTGTATTTTTAGTAGAGACGGGGTTTCACCATGTTGGCAAGGCTGGTCTCAGGTACCTCGGCCTCCCAAAGTGCTGGGATTACAGGCGTGAGCCACTGCGACTGACCTGTTTTGTCTGTCATTGCTTCATTCTTTTGTTACTTTGTGAGTTTTGTTTTATTTGTTCAATACACCAAGAACCTGGACAACTCAGTTGGGACCTTCCATCCTATAACACCTCAACCTCGGACTTCTCAGCCTTCATAACTGTGAGAAATTCCTTTTCTTTATAAATTACCTAGTTTTAGGTATTCTGTTATAAGCAACAGAAAATCTACTTTAAAAGCCTCCGTGGCACAGGTGAGCCCTGCAGCGTGTCTGAGTGATGCCTGCAGCTGTCGAGAGGGAGGAGACAGCTCAGAGTCACCTGCAATCCATCTGGCTCTTGCCATTACCGGCTCCAGATGATGACGTTGAAAATACAAGGACAGGCTGGAGGCCATCTGGGGTCCTGCTGGCTCCCAATCCCAGGAAGCCTGGAAGAGCACTGGGGTGAGCTCGGGCCGGTGCATGTTTAGTGTCACAGGGGACATGTTTCAGCACTTCATTGTAAGGCTGTGGCCTTCTGTGCTTGTGGATCCTCAGTCTCAGTGGCCTTCCTCTTCCCCCAACCCCAACTCCTGTGTTGCATGTTTAACACACCCACCCCCAACCAGGACATAACCAAATCCTAGACTGTGGACAAAGAATACAGTCACCCCAGGGGGCTGCAAGCTCTAAAGGCTCAGGGCCCAGCTACCCCTTTAGGATGGGTCAGTAACAACACAACTGACTCTGGTAAATTGGTGATCACCTGAGACTGGACCTCAGCACCACACAGACCTGTGCTTCACCTTGGCCGTCAAGGGAGAGTATGGAGGTCTTTTGCTGGCAGGAATCAGCACCCTTATCCTGGCAATCAGCACTCACTGGCCATTCATGAGGCTCCAGCAGGACGAGTGGCCACAGTGTGCAGGGCACAGGGGCTGGGGCTTTCCAAGGTGTTTCTGGATGCCATCAATCACACAAGGAGTTGTAGGAATGCTGGCGTCCTGGTTCACGGGTAGACGCTAGAATAACACATCACTCTGGAAGGTCAGAAGCAGAGGATGCCAAGGGTGCTGGGTGACAGGTGCTGGGTGGTGGGCCCCTTGGGAGTGCCCAATGGCTCTAGCAGAGTTGTTGGGCCAGAGTCGGGACCACCCCCACCTCTTCTGGGTCCAAGCCCAGGCACTGCACTGAGCACTTGACCAGCCTGACCTCACCATGGCCTTGTGACGTGGGCACTGTGGGCAGGAATGCTTATAGAATGAGGCCCACTGTAGCCCTAACACAGCGTCACAAGTCTTTCCCCAGAGAGAAAACGCACAGGCAATGGAAATCTGTGGTTAGGAACAAGGATTCCCATCTAAGAAAAAGGGTGGACCACGGGCCTCTAGAGGGGACTGAGGGGGGCAAAGTCCTGCCCGTGCACTGCCTAACACTCTAGCTTTTTCCCTGCTTTCCATATTGTACATTTTATCTGTTTATAATTTTTCTTAGTGCTGACTAAATTCCAGAGTTAGACCTTGAAATCCACAAGTTCCTAATTGGTGGTCAACAGAAACCTCAGCAAGACAAGTAGAAAATGCTCCTCTTCCCCTAAAGCTGCAGAAAGGCAGCCACCAACCTGGGCTAGGAAATGGTCCTTACAGATACTATTTTTTTTTTAATTGTGGTAAAACATATATAACAAAACTGATGCTAATTTAACTGTTTTTAAGAGTAGAATTGAGTGGCATTAGTTCGATTCACTGTTGGGCAACCATCACCACTCTATTTCCATAATTTTTTCATCACCCCAAATAGAAGCTCTATATCCATTAGCTAACTCCTCATTTCCCCTCTCTCTAACCCCTGGTAACCTCTATCCTTTCTGTCTCCATGAATTTGCCTATTGGAGATATTTCTCATAAGTGGAATTGTAATGTTTTCAAAGTTCATCCATGTTGTAGCATGTGTCAGCATGCCATACCTTTTTTTTTTTTTTTTTTTTTTTTTTTTAAGAAGCAGAATTTCCCTCTTCTTGCCCAGGCTGGAGTATAGTGGCACAATCTTGGCTCACTGCAACCTCTGCCTCCTGGGTTTAAGCAATACTCCTGCCTCAGCCTCCCAAGTAGCTGGGATTACAGGTGCTCACCACCATACCCGGCTAATTTTGTATTTTTAGTAGAGATGGGGTTTTACCATGTTGGTCAGACTGGTCTTGAACTCCTGACCTCAAGTGATCCACCCACCTTGGCCTCCCAAAGTGCTGGGATTATAGGCATGAGCCATTGCACCTGGCCTTTTTATGACTGAATAATATTCCATTGTATGTTGCTGGCATGCAGTGGTGCATTCTCTTATAAAGCATTCTCTTCTCATCCTTTTTATTTCTGTAAAGTTGGTAGGAATGTTCTCACTTTCATTCCAAATTTTAGTAATTTGAGTCTTTTTCTCTTCTTTGTTGACCTAAAGTATTGTCAATTTTCTTCTTTAGAAAGAACCAGTTTTTGGTTTTGCTGATTTTCTCCATTTTTCTATTCTCTATTTTGTTTATCTCTGTTGTAATCTTTATTATTTCCTTCATTCTGCTAGCTTTGGGTTTAGTTCATTCTTTTTCTAATTCCTTAATGTGTGCAGATAAATTGTTGATTTGAGATCTTTCTGCTTTTTTAATGTAGTCGTTTACAGCTATAAATTTCCCCCAAGCACTGCTTTCGATTTCACCGCATGCTGTAAGTTTTGGTATGTTGTGTTTTTGTTTTCATTGTCTCAAGGTGTCTTCTAATTTCCCTTGTGACTTCTTTTTAGACCCATTGGTTGTTTAAGAATGTGTTAAGGCTGGGCACGGTGGCTCACGCCTGTAATCCCAACACTTTGGGAGGCCGAGGCAGGTGGATCATGAGGTCAGGAGTTCAAGACCAGGCTGGCCAACATGGTGAAACCCCATCTCTACTAAAACAAATATAAAAATTAACCAGGCGTGGTGGTGCATGCCTGTAATCCTAGCTACTTAGGCTGAGACAGGAGAATTGCTTGAACCTTGGAGGTGGAGGTTGCAGTGAGCTGAGATCGCGCCACTGCACCCCAGTCTGGGCGATGGAGCAAGACTCCGTCTGGAGTCGGGGAGGGGAAGAATGTTAAGATCTTTTTGTAGTTGATGAGCATGATGATTGGGTGTTCACGCACATGTGTGAGATGTGTCACCCTCAAACCCTGTTACGTTGGCACGTTACCCATCTGACGTGAAAAAGGAGAGTGTATTAACTTCCACATATTCATGAGTGTTCCAGTTTTTCTTCTATGGATTTATAATTTTATCCTATTGTAATTGGAATGATACTTTGTATAATTTCAAGTTTTAAAAATTTATTGCTGGGCGCGGTGACTTATGCCTGTAATCCCAGCACTTTGGGAAGCCGAGGCAGGGAGATCACCTGAGGTCAGGAGTTCGAGACTAACCTGCTTAACATGGTAAAACCGCATCTCTACTAAAAATACAAAAATTAGCTGGGTGTGGTGGCAGGTGCTGTAATCCCACCTACTCGGAGGCTAGGCAGGAGAAGCACTTGAACCTGGGTGTCAGAGGTTGCAGTGAGCCAAAACTGCACCGTTGCACTCCAGCCTGGGCAACAAGAGCAAAACTCCGTCTTAAAAAAAAAAAATTAAGACTTTCTGGCCTAACATATGGTCTGTCCTGGAAAATGTTCCATGTACACTTGACAAGAATGTGTAGTCTGCTGTTGCTGGTTTGTGTGTTGTGTATATGTCTGCTCAGTCTAATTGGTTCACAGAGTTGCTCAAATCCTCTTTCCTTATAGATCTTCTGTTTGGTGGTTCTTATCCATTATTGGAAATGAGGTATTGAAATCTCCAACTGTGTATTTCTCATTTAATTATGTCAATTTTTGCTTCATATATTTTGGGTGTTTTAAGTGTGTGTATGTATACAATTGTCATATCTTGATAAGTTGAAGCTTTTGTCAGTGTATACTGGCCTTGTCTTTTTACTGTTTTGACTTAAAATCTATTTTGTCTGATAATACCATAGCCATTGTTAAAATATACTATTTTCATGGAATAACTTTTTCCAACCTTTTACTTTCAACCTTTTTGTATCTTTGTATTCAAACTTTGTCTCAGCCAGGTGCAGTGGCTCATGCCTGTAATCCTAGCACTTTGGGAGGCCAAAGCAGGTGGGTCACTTGAGGTCAGGAGTTCAAAACCAGCCTGGCCAACATGGTAAAACCCTGTCTCTACCAAAAATACAAAAAAATTAGCCAGATGTGGTGGTAGACACCTGTAATCCCAGCTACTTAGGAGGCTGAGGCAGGACAATTGCTTGAACCTGGGAGGCGGAGGTTGCAGTGAGCTGAGATTGCATCGTTACACTCCAGCCTAAGTGACAGAGTGAGATTCCACCTCAAAATAAAATAAAATTTGTCTCTACAGGCTGGGCACAGTGGCTCACACCTGTAATCCTAGCACTTTGGGAGGCCAAGGCCGGGTGGGTCACCTGAGGTCAAGAGTTCGAGACCAGCCTGGCCAACGTGGTAAAACCCTGTCTCTACTAAAAATACAAAAATTAGCTGGGTGTAATAGCGGGTGCCTATAATCCCAGCTACTTGGGAGACTGAGGCAGGAGAATTGCTTGAACCCAGGGGGTGGAGGTTACAGTGAGCCAAGATCATGCCATTTCACTCCAGCCTGGGTGAAGAGTGAAACTCCATCTCAAAAAAAAAAATTGTCTATACAGCATATAGATAGATCAAGTTCTAAAAAATCCATTCTGCCAATCTTTTTTTTTTTTTTTTTTTCCTGAGACGGTCTTGCTCTTGCTCTGTTGTCCAGGCAGGAGTGCAGTGGCAGGATCACAGCTCACTACAGCCTTGACCTCCCGGGCTGAAGTGATCTTCCCACATCAGCCTCTTGAGAGCTGGGACCACAGATGCAAACCACCATGCCTGGCTAATTAAAAACTTTTTTTTGTAGAGATAGAATTTCACCATGTTGCCCATGCTGGTCTCAAACTGTGGGGCTCAAGCCATCTCCAACCTCAGCCTCCCAAAGTGCTGGGATTACAGGTGTAAGCCACTGCATCTGGCCCAATCTCTGCTTTTTAATTGGATAATTTAACTCATTTATATTTATAGTAATTAATGAGAAAACCTTTACTTCTGCCATTTAGCTGTTTGTTTTCTGTATGTCTTATGATTTTTGTTCCTCAATTCCTCCACTACTGCTTTTTATGGATTTACTTTTGTACAATTGATTCCTTTCTTTGCTTTCCTACATACTTTTTAGTTATTTTCTTACTGGTTACCTTTGGGATTGCAAGTAACATCTTTTTTTTTTTTTTTTTTTGAGACGGAGTCTTGCTCTGTCGCCCAGGCTGGAGTGCAGTGGTGCAATCTCGGCTCACTGTAAGCTCCGCCTCCCGGGTTCACGCCATTCTCCTGCCTCAGCCTCTCTGAGTAGCTGGGACTACAGGCACCCACCACCATGCCTGGCTAATTTTTTGTATTTTTAGTAGAGACGGGGTTTCACTGTGGTCTCGATCTCCTGACCTCTTGATTTGCCCGCCTCAGCCTCCCAAAGTGCTGGGATTACAAGCGTGAGCCACCGCGCCCGGCAGCAAGTAACATCTTAAACATACAACAATCTAGTTTCAATAATACCAACTGAATTTAAGTAGTATACACTGCTATGACACATTTTCCCTCTTTATACTGTCAGTCACAGATCTTTATACATTGTTTCCATTAATGTGGATTTATAGCTTTATGAATTTTACCTTTAAATCATAAGAAAGGATGAGTTACACAAACCCAAAGTGAAATAACACTGGCTTTGCTAACTACCTGTTAGTTATCTCTACCAGTGTTCTTTAGTTTTTCATATGGCTTCTTGTTACTGCCTAGTGTTTATTTTAGCTGGAAGGACTCCCTTTACCATTTATTGTAGGGCAGGTCTACTAATAAAACTCCCTTAACTTTTATCTGAGAATGTCTTAATTTCTCCTTCATCTTTTTTTTTTTTTTTTTTGAGACGGAGTCTGGCTCTGTCACCAAGGCTGGAGTGCAGTGGCACGATCTCAGCTCACTGTAAGCTCCACCTCCCAGGTTTGCGCCATTCTTCCTCCTCAGCCTCCCGAGTAGCTGGGACTACAGACGCCCACCACTGCGCCTGGCTAATTTTTATGTATTTTTAGTAGAGACGGGGTTTCACCGTGTTAGCCAGGATGGTCTCGATCTCCTGACCTCGTGATCCGCCTGCCTCGGCCTCCCAAAGTGCTGGGATTACAGGCGTGAGCCACCAGGCCTGGCCTCCTTCATCCTTAAAGGATGTTTTGCTTCTTCTTTCAGCAAGAAGCTGAATTTATTTTGAGAATATTTTTTGAGATGGAGTCTTGCTGTGTCACCCAGGCTGGAGTGCAGTGGTGCAATCTTGGCTCACTGCAACCTCCGTCTTCCAGGTTTAAGCAATTCTCCTGGCTCAGCCTCCAACTAGTTGGGACTGTAGGCATGTGCCACCATGCCTGGCTAATTTTTGTATTTTTAGTAGAGACAAGGTTTCACCATGTTGGCCAGGTTGGTCTCGAACTCCTGACTTCAGATGATCTGCCCACCTCGGCCTCCCAAACTGCTGGGATTACAGGTGTGAGCCACCACGCTCAGCCTTCTTGCAGCACTTTAAATATGTCATCCTATTACCTTCTAGACTCCATGGTTTCTGATGATAAATCAGCTGTTAATCCTCAGGATCTCTTGTATATGATGAATCTCTTCTTGCTTTCAAGATTTTCTGTCTTTTGACAATTTGACTAATAAATTTGGGTATGGATCTGAGTTTATCCTGTTTGAAACTCATTGAGCTTCTTGGATATGGAGATTTATGTCTTTCATCAAATTTGGGAAGTTCTGGACCATTATTCAAATAATCTCTGCCTTTTCAGAACTCTCATTAAATGTATGTTGGTACATTTAATGGTGTCCCACAAGAACCTCTAGTTCTGTTCATTTTTCTTCCTTTTTCTTTCTGTTCCCTAGACAGAATAATTTCTATTGCCTTATCTTCCAGTACACTGATTGTTTCTTCTGCCTGCTCAAATCTGCTGTTGAATTGCTCTAGTACATTTTTCTTCTCAGTTATACTTTTCAGCTCCAGAACTTCTGGTTGGTTTTTATAATTTCTATCCCTTTATTGCTAATCACCCATTTGCTCATCCATTATTTTCCATGGTTTCCTTTAGCTCATCAAGCATATTTAGGACAAGTGATTTAATGTCTCTGACTAGTAATTTTAATGTCAGCTTCCTCAAGGATAGTTTTTGTCAAATCCTCTTTTCCCCTGTGAATGACCCATATTTTTGTTTCTTTGTAATTTTTTGAGAACTGAACATTGAGTATTATAATGCAGTGACTCTGGAAATCAGATTGTCTCCCTCCTCAGGAATTGCTTTTTTGCTTATTAAAGGATGCAGTCTTCTGTGTCCATAGTGACTTTTCCAGGCTTATAGTTGTTAGGCTTATATTTGTATGTTTGCCAGGCTTATATTTGTATTCCTTGTTGTGTATAGTCACGAAGCTTCTGTTCTGTTGTCTCTTGGTCAGCCTGTGACTTGATGGAGATCCCCTTAACTGTTGGAGTTCAGCAGCCTCTCCCTTCACCAAGTGTTCCCCTGGTGACTATGTCCGACCAGGTTCCAGAGTCCCAAAACAGTTTATTCTGATAGTTTTCTTTTTTCCAGCTTAATCGTTGTTTCTGTGGAGAGACTGAAACCTGGGGCCTCCTACTCTGCCATCTTTTGTCACAAGTGTTACTTTATTATTATTATTTTTTGAGACAGAGTCTCACACTGTTGCCCAGGCTTGGAGGGCAGTGGCGTGATCTCAGCTCACTGCAACCTCCGCCTCCCAGGTTCAAGTGATTCTCTTGTGTCAGCCTCCCGAGTAGCTGGGATTAAAGGTGCCTGCCACCATGCCTGGCTAATTTTTTTTTATTTTTAGTAGATATGGGGTTTCACTATGTTGGCCAGGCTGGTCTCAAACGCCTGACCTCATGATCCACCTGCTTTGGCCTCCCAAAGTGCTGGGATTACAGGCATGAGCCACCACGCCTGGCCACAAATCTTACTTTTAAAGAGAGCTAAATTTCAGAAATTCTTGCTATGCCTTGTGAAAGTACCTCCAAACTCTAGTCCCAGGAGTTCTGAGGGCTGTCTCAGCACATTTCCCAGTTTAATGGTGCCGAAATGAACATCTGCTGTATGAAAGGTAAACTTTTGTGTTTCCTTCAATGTGCTGAGAAGGGTGGCTGGCTTTTCCTGTGCATAAAATAACTGGATAACCCTGCAAGGGTCCTTACTTAAACACGGAATGTGAGAGTCTCTATCTCATTTTAATTAAGACAGGTAATGAACAAAACTGCAATGACCAGGCTATAGTAGAAACAGGATTTTAATATAATATTCAAGTCTAGCATTTGCTATTTACAACAAATAAATATTGCCCCTCCCCAATCAGTAAACATTTTTTTTTTCTTTTTGCTTTTTATACAAATATTCAATCACCCCACCCCCACCCCAAATCCTCCTTCCTCACTAACCCCCGTCTTGCATGGTCTCGTAAAGCCCAGGACGCAGTGGTGAATGGCACTTGCAGTGGCATGAGATTCAACATCGATGGGACGCAGCTGGAACTGTCCTCACTCACCGGATGCAGAGTCTGGTCCATGAAGAGGGTTTTTCTCTCTCTGCTCCTGGGGGAGGGCTGGGGTAAGTGGTAGGTGAGACTCCCTCACTCTCAGTTGGCCCTGATGATGGAATCTTTGGTGCAGCCTGAGAAAGGCTAGAGTGGTGGGAGGGGCCGGGGCCCCTGTGAAGGTCACAGGCCAGTGCCCGTGGGCATGAGGAGAGAACTGCAGTGGTCAGACACGGTGGGTGAGTGGGTGCTCTGGGATGCCCATGGGCACAGGTGGCAGTGACCCACACCTGGGAAGGTGTCAGGGAAGTGTACAGAAGTGGTGCCCAGGGGCAGGCAGGGCACCATGCCATGCCCGTTGGCACTGCTCCTTGGCAAAAGTCAGCTAGTCCTCTGGTTCCAGAGAGCAGAAGGCACCTAAGGCAGCGAGTGGTCCACGGGAGGCCAGGTCAGCCTGACCAATGGCAGGCGTCAATCCCAGCAGCAGGAGAGGTTCAGGATGAAACTGGAGTCGGGGGTACCCTGGGCTGGCCGGTGGGAGGAAGGTGTCCAGCTGGCCTGGGCCACTCTGGTCCATAAGTGCTTGGCTACCAGCCAGCCAGACCCTGGGAAGATGCCCTCAGAAGATGCCCTTGGCAATCTTGAGTCCTTTCTGCTTCATGCGAGGGAGGGTTGAGCTGGCTCCATGCTTGACCTTCACTCCCTTGGTGAAGGTCCGCTTCTTCAGGACAAAGTCATAATTGGCGGTAGAGTTCATGGCATAGAAGACGTTGGCGTTTTCAGGGATCTTCAGCTCTGGTGGGGGAGGGGCAGAGGGGTGATCAGGGATGCTCCTGGGGGCCCTGCAGGATACCCCTACCGCTTGAGAGCCCATACCCATACAAGGACTGTCTTGAGCCACAGACCTCAGATCCCCCTCCAATACAGCTCCAGGACTCCAAGGACCCCTCTCAATGACTCCTGCCTGAGGACAGACTCTGCTGAGGTCCTCACAAAACCTGATGACTCTTGTTTAAACAGGGACTGATTCCAGAACCCCGCCCCCCAGCTTGGCCTGAACTGGCAGAGGGTCACCCCGTCCTGCCCATACTGCAGTGCTGGCTGCCCAGCTGGAACAGGCTTTCTAGAATCCAAGTCACCTTCCAGAATCCTGCCCTACTGAGGAAAAGGGCTCCGAGGACCAGGAAAGGACAGGCTTGCCCCAGGGCTCCGGCGCCCGTTCCGGGGAGGCCTGTACTCCTTGGAGCCTGGCACCCAGCAAGCACTTCCTCTTGGCTCCATTCCCACCATCTCCTCTGGCCCACAGCCTGCTATAAACCGGACCTGGGCTCGATTCGTGCTCCTGCCGACATCGTGTGGCTTTTCGTCATCTTCTTTAACCTCTCTAGGCCTCAGTCTTCCTTTTCTGTAAGATGGGGGTCCCACCCCACCTAACCAAAATGGTGCAAGAAGCTGCCAGAGGATTTAGACTATAACTTCTAGGGATCATAGGAGTTATTGCTTACTGCCTGGGCTAATGGTGGGGGGTGGCGTTCAGCTCACTGGAAAGAAAGCAGCGATGGTAATATTTGTAGTTAACTTTTATGGTGCACATAGATGCTTTATATATACATGCATATATATACACACACATATACTGCATATATGTGCACATATATACATACATATGGATTTTTATATATATGATGAACACACTGGCTACTTTCATTTCCATTTGGGGGATGAGAAGACAAGCACAGAGGGCTTAAGGCGCTTGCCCAGCGTCTCCAGGCCCAGGATACCCCACTCTGAGCCTGCACTGGTTCTTGACACTTTCCCAGTTTCTAGAATACTGAGTTGGCCTCCTAGTAGCCTGTTCTGCTTTTACAGTCACACACCCATGGATTTTAACACTTGACACTTTGGTCCACAGCAGTCACCACTCTCTTTGTAGAGCACATGTCTTCTTGTCTTAGCCAGAAAGCGTCCCTTCCAGTGGGCCACCTGGCTAACCTGTCCCGGTGAAAATGCCTTTTCTCTTTGCTCCTCACTGATGTGAGCTTTGAATTGCCTGTTCACACCTAGGGAAGGGCACACACTGGGGAGTTCCAGTGGTCGCTGGGGACAGCAAGCAGACAATGGGGGCTGCCCTGTCCACAGTGTCTACCCACACTCTGCTGGTGAATTCTCTGGGGCCAAAGGCTTCCGACCTGGGGCTGGGGAGTGGTGCGGCCCTGCCCCCTCCGCCATCGCCCTCTAGTCCTCTGACTTACTCCGGTCATCTGAGAGAATCTGCAGCAGCTCATAGTCCTCCGGCTCCTCCTCCTCCAGGTTGTGTTTGTCCATGGCCTTGCGGATTACGGCCGGAGCCTTATCTTGGCTGGTCACCTGCATCGTGGCGGGGGACGGACGGTCAGGGAAAAGACCCTGGAGCGGCTCCCTAGAGTGCAGTGGCCAAGGACCGTCTGGAGTCCCCTCAGCACCGAGCACAGGCACTCACAGCCTCTGGCCAGGTGCTGGGTCCAGAGAGGGCTTCGTCACATTCTCCTGCTCCCCAAGTGAGGCCTCCGTCCTTCTCCTGTTCCCCATGTGAGGCCTCCGTGGAATGAGGAGGGGTCTGTCCCAGCAGTGCCTACCCTGCTTCTCCTGTAAGAGCCTGTTCCCTCCTCCCACGCTTCCTTGGGAAGCACTTGCCCCTCCAGGATAACAGCATCATTGAGCCTGGGGAACAGACAGTCCCTCGTCTAAGCCCTGGAGGTAAGAAAGGAGGGGCCGGCCAGGATGCTCAGTGTGGTCAGCACAGGCCAGGCCCCTGCTACCTTGACCCTGAGGGCCAGAGCACAGGCGGAACTCGGACATAGGGCTACAGCTGACTGCTTAATGACAACCATGCTAGCTCCTGGCAATGAGGGGTCAGGAGGGTGTGTGAATAATGAATGGGGCACCTGACCCAGGGCTGGGGTACAGAGGGTGGGGGTTACAAATGGTTCATCTGTCGCAGGACACCTGGAGGATGAAGAAAGAGCCCCCAGGCAAACCTATTCTGTGAGCAATTCCCATCTGCTGTCTCCAAATCCTATCTAGACTCAGACTCTGAACCCGCTGGCCCCCTCCAGGGCTCCCAGCCTGGTTGCCACAGTGGCCTCCTAACCAACACCCCTGCGGCTCTGGTACCAGCCCACACCAGACAGAGAGGCCAGCCGTCACTGCTCCTGTCTTCCTCCCTGAGAAAGTCGAGGTCCTGGCAGTGCTCAGGGCCTATGTAGCCAGGCCCTGGATACTTCTCTGACCTCACCTCCCCCGCAGCACTGCCTCTTCACCTCCTGGGAGCTTTGCATGGCTGCTCCTTCCCTCCCCCTCTGCCCTCAGGCCAGCCTTGTCCCTGACCACTACCTTCTTCATCTCTGTACCTGGCTGACATCTGTCCTTCCCCCCCAACTACAAGGTGGACCCTGGGAGGGCAGGGATGGTGCACTGTGTTCAGGGTGCATTTGCCGCCGGTGGAGGGAGGGACCCACCCGGCTTACCAGGATGCTCTTGTACATGTTGCCGTTGTCCACATCCAGGCTGACACGGATGATACAGCAGTCGCCCACCTGCTGGTTGTAGAGCGGCAGCGCGGAGCTGGAGTTGCAGAGCCCTGAGACGGAGCGCTTGTGGGTGCGCGTGGCAGCCACGGGCGTGGTGGAGGCTGAGGAGGATGAGGTGCTGCTGGAGGCCGAGCTGATGCCAGAGGTCTCCGGGGATGACTGTGAGGCTGATTCCCAGAACTGAGGGAGACGGTAAGATCAGCAGATCCCCCTGCCCTGTGGGGGCACCCCAGGCCAGCTGCCAGATGGGGAACCTTCTAGAAGCTGTGTTCAGGACCCAGGGCTTCCTGGCCCCGTGCATGGATTTGGAGTGGGAGATGGGAAAGGATACTGGGGAGAAGGGCAGGCAGTCACCTTCTTTTCCTGGCCATCAGGAGACTCCGGGACGAAGCTGATGTTGATCTCCTCCACGTCGGAGCTAGAGGAGCCGGCCGAGTGCACGCTGAGCGCATCAGCAACGTCCCCGCTGCTGAGGTAGGGGCCACACCTGAGCTGGTCACAGGACTTGGAGTGGGAGCTGCCACTGGTACTGAGCTCAGTGCTGGGGGCCTGGCGGCTGGGTGAAGGGTTGGCTTAGTTAAGGGGGGTCCCCAAGGACACATCCCAACCCCATAGCCCCTGCACTCTGTGCACGAGGACTGTGCAAAGTGCTGGGACAGTTGCCAGTACTCCGTTCACCAGAGCCATCTGGGAGAGCATTTAGTATCACCCGATTTCAGAGGAGGAATCTGAGGCCCAAAAAAGTGAGGGGACTCACCCCGGTCTCAGGGCCAGTCAGCAGAGGGGTAGGATTCCAGGGCCAGCCTCCCTGACTCCCTGAGCCCAGGCTCAGCCCTGAAGCTTCTGAGCCCCAAGGCAGCTGCCCCTGCCACCCTTGGCCAGGCCCTTACTCGCTCCAGCGCTTGACAATGGCTGTGTTCTTCTTGGACCTGAGGGTGTTGCTGGCTGACTCAGATGGGGGCTCCAGCTCGCACGACAGGTTGTAGCTATGAGCAGAGGGGCAGTGGTGTGACGACCAGGGGCCACGCTCCAGCCTTCCCCCCGCACCTGCCCAGAAGCTGAAGTCGCGATGCCCCAGCCATCCTCAGGCACCAGGGGCTGATGCTGACCACGGGTCACAGCTGCTGGCCCTCTGGAGCTGGCCCCCCAGGACAGCTCGCCCACACTGTCCCCATTTGCTGCCGTGGCCTCACCTCTCAGTCTCGTTGAGCCGTTCCGTGGCCCGGAACCAGGCCCCAAATTGCTCATCTGGCGCGATGCTGTAGTTGTTGCAGGCCGACTGCAGCAGCTTGATCTGGGCGATCACCTCGAACTCCTGGGGCCAGAGGGGGAAGCACAGGGCGGTGACAAGGCCCCCCGGGCAGGACAGGGGCTAGTCTCTGGGTCTTTGCTCTTGGAGTCCCTTCATCCCCTCTACTCCCATCCAGGCCTTCCTGTTCTCAAAGCTGGGCTCAAACAGCCATTCCCCAGGAGGTGGTCCTAGATTATAACCTCCTACCCCCACCCTCCAGTGGGAGGGGACCCCCTTCTCTCTCTTTCCAAATGTCCCATGAATCTAAAAGGGGGAGGGTGGGAGTCGAGTGTCCTACCCTGGCGGGTCTCTTTTCCACCCCTCCTCAAGTCAGGGCTGCCTGCAGCTGCTTACCTTCCTCCTCTTCTCGAAGTTGATGAGTCTGCCCTGGAAGATGGACACCCAATGGCCATCAGAAAGTGACCCCTTGACCATTACAGCCTCCCTACCTCTTGCTGCACTACCAAGAGTGCCCACAAGGGGGCAGGGCACACACACCCCCGGACTGAAGCTGGTGCTGGGCATCAGGGCAAGGGGACATGCGGGCAGAGGCTTGGGGACTTCTTGTCCAGCCCTCTCCAAGGACAATGGACTGAGGCCTTGGGCGAGAAGGCCCTGCTCAGCCACCACGTGCCGCCTGACCTTTGAGGGCCTGGCTTCCCTCTGTGCTCAGGGTCACTGCCTGAGGGACGGGCTGTGTCCCACTCAGCCAAACCCTGCTGCAGCTCTGTGTTTGGGCAGCCCTGGGGTGTCACCAGCAGGGCACTGAGCTGTTTACTCATTGCTGGGACAGGCGTGGCAGCCCAGCCCCCAGGGCTCAGGGAAGGTCTCTCCTCCTCCAGCCCCGCCCGGCACACTCACATACAGATAGTCCTTCATGGCGGTGTCCAGCATCACCAGGTCGGTGAGGAACGTGCCCAGGTAGGGAACGGTGCCCTGGATGATGCCCTGTGACATTGGGGTAGGAGGATGAGCAAGGCCCCTCCCCTGAAGGCTTTCTCAGCCCCCAGCCCCAACTGGCCTCACTTGGAACCGCTGGGGGACCTCTCTGGGGGCCTCCTGGGGCCCGCTGCCTCCCTGGCCCCCAGATTCCCTCTAGCCATCTCCCTGGCTGGCATCTGGGAAATGCCAGGTTCCCGAGTCGTGTGGCCCCTGGCCCTCCCCAGCCCCACACCCGCCTGAGCCGGCTCTGCCAGGCCTGTCCTTTCGTGGCTGCAGCTGGTCTTCCCAGATACCAGCTGATCCAAGCATGGCTCTGCTAGGGTCCAGGGGAGGCCACCTCTAATGGGGCCCATAGGCACCGTGGCTACAGAGGAAACGGCCCTCCTCCCTACCCCCAGGCAGCCCCCTGCCCCTCCATGGCCTTGGGCACTCTCACCGTCTCCTTTGGCCGTTTTTGGGCTCTCTTGGGGTTCATCTCCAGGGTGGCAAACTTGGAGGTCCCCTCCTGGCAGGGTAGAGGACAGGGTGAGCGAGGCCTTATCCCCTCGGCCCTTAGCCCTCAGGCACCCTGAGCTGGGGTGCTGCCAGTGTGCTTGGGTTCCAGGGCTGATCTTGTATCAATACTCACTAGTGAGGGGTCCTGGGCCGGCGGCCTGGCCTTTCTGAGCCTGCCTCCCCCCGCCCCCCGGAAAGTGCGGATGAGAACTCCACCTGCTGCATGGTGCGGTGGCTCACGCCAGTAATCCCAGCGTTTTGGAAGGCCAAGGCAGGTGGATCACTTGAGGTCAGGAGTTCAAGACCAGCCTGGCCAACACAGTGAAACCCCATCTCTACTAAAAAATACAAAAATTAGCTGGGCATGGTGGTGCACACCTATAATCCCAGCTACTTGGGAAGCTGAGGCAGGAGAATCCCTTGAACCCAGGAGGTGGGGATTGTAGTGAGCCGAGATCACGCCATTGCACTCCAGTCTGGGAGACAGAGCGAGACTCTTCCTCTAAAACAAAAACTCCGCCTGCCTCGCAGGGCCTCAGAGACTCTGCGCTACAGTCCCATTATGGCTGCACACTCCTTTCTCCCTTGAACCTTCCATGAGGTCAGCACCCCAGGGCTGGCATTCCTCCATTTTCCAGACGAGGAAACCATGGCCCTGAGATGGGCAGCGACTTGCCCTGGGCCCCCCACGGACTCAGAACAGGCTCTTCTGTCCTAGCCAGAGGCTCTGCCCCATCTGCCTTTACCCGTTTGGCCACTGATCAGGGTACCGTCCTCTGGGCTTCTCGTGCGTGCCAGGGCCCCCAGTGGAGCTGTGCCACAAAGGGAGAGGGATAGGTGTCCCAGGAGCCCCCTGCGATGCTCCCCTGTAGGGAACTCTGTGTTTGTCCACGCAGGAGGGGGGCCTAGATGCCATTTCACTGACTGGGTATGGCAGGGGCACCAGGCAGTGACACTTTACTCCCTCTGAGGCCTTGTGAATCCATTAGTCACTGAAAGTTCTCAGTCATCTGGGGTATCCGCCACAGCTAATGGGGTGCCATGGGAAGAATTCTGCAGGGTTCTCTGGTCAGTGTCTCTTCTCGGGGCAGGGTAGGGAAGCCACACGGGGCCTCCGAATCTGCCTCCCAGGTCTGGCCACCTGGCCCCTGGCATCCCCTGCAGCTCCTGTCCTTGGGGTAGGCAGGCTGCCCTCTCCTTGGGTGTGTAGAGCAGACACAGGTAGCGTCAGGAGCCTGGCCTCCTGGGGACAGACTGGGCCCGTGTGGGGGCAGGAGGGACCAGCGAGGAAGCCAGAGACCTGCTGGTCCTGACGCCCATCTCCTGGAACCTCCACTGCCATCCTTACTGTGTCCAATTAACTGGGGCCCTGTCCCTCAAACTCCCAGGGGCCAAACAGATCCCTCTTCCCCCTTCATGCACATGGGAAAGGAACTTTTCCAGCAAGAAGCGAATGCCACCGCCCCAGCCCCAGCCCGCCGCCACTCCACCTTGATGAGCAGCTCCCGGCTCAATGAGTAGTTGTTCTCATCTGAGAAGATCGCCGACAGCTTCTGAAAGATCCGGAAACTGTCCCTGTCAGAAGGGCAAAGAAGGAAGGAGAAAGCTGCGAATGGCGGGGAGGGGTGTGAGTGCAAATCCATTTTATTTTAGAGCTGAAAGACCCCCAGACTGCCTGAACGCAGCACACAGGGTTCCCCAGAGCACTAACGCTCTGCAGGTCTGGGGAGGGGGCCTTCATGTTGGTGCAACACGACCCCTGTTCCCGTTTCCACGGAGCAGCTATTTCCAAAGGGTTTTTTTCCTTTTTTTGGAGACAGTTTCAGTCACCCAGGCTGCAGTGCAGTGGCCCGATCTCAACTCATTACAACCTCCACCTCCTGGGTCCAAGAGATTCTCCTGCCTCAGCCTCCCAAGTAGCTGGGATTACAGGCGTTAGCCATTGTGCCTGGCACAAAGGTTTTGATTTCCAATTGGATAAGGGTTCTGTGGCTACAACACAAATACCTGAAAATCTCTGATGTGGCTCAACCCACCATCTGACGGGCTAGGAAGCTGAGCTCTGAGGCAGAGCTGCCAACTCAGGTCAGTGGAGGGTCCCTGCCCTCAGGGTTTGTGGCCTTCCATGGGCTCACTAAGGGGGCGATGCCAGCCCTGTGGGAGGTCCCTGGTGCACCAGGAGCTCCTACAGAGGCATGCCCACCTGGAAACATCTTCCCACGTCTTCTTCAGACGGTGGATGGAGTTGCTCTGCAGGGCGGAGAGGATGGCATACAGTGACGAGAAGTTCTTGAGGATCCGGCACTCCTGGGGCGGGAAGAACAGGAGGCGTGAGGTGGGGCTGGAGCTCCCAGCTTGCCTGGCCTCAGTCCCCCTTGGCTGAGCCTCCCCCGCCAATGAGACAGACACCCAGGGAGTCCCCAGAGGGCACGCCTGCGACCAGGGGGTGACAGGAGGATTTTAGCTCAACCCAAGGAAAGCGCGTAAGGAAGACGTGAGCGTCCGGGCAGTGGGCTGGGAGAGTCAAGGCCAGGGTGCCCCTGGGAAGAGTGGACTGGGGCCTGTACAGGGCCCTGGACTGGAGACCACAATGTGAGAACAGATGAAGGCAAAGTGGGGGCCCAGGCCCCTCCTGTGGCATACCCTGGCCACCTCGATCCAGTGCTCCACCACCCTGGCCCTGTCTGGGGCTTTTGTGCTTCGGTCCCCGAGGCAGGTGGTGATGACGCAGTTGGCCACACTGTTGAACTGGGTGACGGTGGCGCGGATGGTGGGCGCCAGGTGCTCCTTGCCCTTCTTGTCCCGTTGGGACCAGATGGAGCCCAGGCAGTGGTAGGGCACCACCTTCTTGAACAGTTCCTGGGGAGGAGGAGGCTAAGTGTCACCTGGTCCTGCGCCAGCAGTCTGGGCTGGTGCTCGGGAAGCTGAGGATGCAGCTTGAGCCTTGTGGAGGTTTTATCCCATGTCCATGCGGGGTGCCCAGCACACCAGTGACCCAGGACAAACTGCTGGTGGGAACAAGAGGAGCACTGCTTCGCGCAGCCTCACCAAGCCCCGGCGCCCACAGGTGGCTCACGCCTGCGTGGACCAAACGGCACCACCTGCCCACCCCCCGGCGCCGCACCCCCCATCCCCCTGCCTCAGTCTGCTCCCCATCCAGACGCACATCTGCTGTGGGCGCTACAACTAGGGGCTTTGTCCAGTGTCTGCCATGGGCTCCAGGACACACCAAGTGCCTAATGAGTGCTGAGGCTGGTGAGCCCCCTAAACAGATGGGGGTGACCCATGGGTGCACCTTGGTGAGCACCCTCCACTCCCACAGGCCAGGCCTGCTGAGCTTCCTGTCTGTTCCGTCTGGAATCTGCATAGTCACTCTGGAGGACAGGGGTGATCTCATCTCTACTGTCCAGAGGCAAACTGAGGACTTGGGGTTAAGAGACTTGCCCTGGTTAATTGGTGTGTAGCAGCAGAGCTGGGATTTGACCAGAACATCAGCTCTGGACCAGGAAATGGTAGGTCTGGGGCAGCAGATGCCAGAAGGCAGGCCCACCCCTGCCCTGCCGAGCTGAGCTGCTCACCGCATCCATCAGGGTAAACTGCTCTGCCACCAGGTCGGGAGGGAACATCAAGAGGTGAGGCTTCTCCTCATTCAGCCCGTTCTCTGCAACCACGGGTGAAGGCCAGGAAGGCTCTAATGATGGAACTGGCGCTGGAGCTGGCTCCAGCTCTAGAGTTTGTGAGGGAGCTGGATCTTGGTCGGGAGCTGGATCCTGGTCTGGAGCTGGCGCTGGAGCCAGGTCTAGTCCCACAGTTGGCTCTGGAGCCTGCTGGAGCTCTGGAGCTGGTGCTGGAGCTACTTCTAGCTCTGAACCTGGAGCTGGTGTTGGAGCTGGCTCTGGGGCTGCAGGTGGCACTGGGCTAGGTGCTCGAGCTGGTGTTAGAGCTAGCTCTAGTTCTGGAGTTGCTTTTAGAGCTGGCACTGGTGACAGAGCTGCAAGAGGAGAAAAGTTCAACACGCCAGCCTTTCCTGTGCCTTTCCAAAGACACGGAACAGCCCCGGCTTCCAGAGAAGCCTCTCCCCCTGAACCCATAAAACGTGTACCAGGCCGCCCTCCCGCCTGTGGTCCCTGCCTGTGGTCCCTGCCTGTGTGGTCTGAGGCTCATCTGAGCCCCTGGCCCAGCACCAGACCCTGGAGCCTCCCCTTCGTGTGGCCCAGCACCGACCCCTCCTCCTTCACCCTCTGGCACCCACCCCAGTCCTCCTCACCCTCAGGCTCTGCCTCGATGGGTTCCGAGTGCTCCAGCTGGGCCAGGAGAAGGTGGGCACGGCGCTCCAGGTCTGAGCCTGGCATGTTGAGCTGCACGTAGGCCACCAGCTGCTTGAGGCAGGGAAAGTCCGGAGGTTGACAGAAATCCTCCGAGTACTGGTCCAGCCAGGTGCCCAGGATGGAGGAGATGGCACTGGGGACAGGTGGGTGGCAGCAGGGTCAGAGGCCTGGGATCCCCTTCCCCATGGCTCTCCCAGGGTTCCCCTGAGCCAGGCTGGGCTCCTGCGCCGGCCCCTGTCCATCTGGAGGCCACCCGCCCCAGCCCAAGCCCCCTTGGCTGTCCAGGCAAAAGAACCAAGGAGGCCCCTGGTCGGTGGCGATCACCTCTCCCCTCCTCCAGGGAAGCCCAGCCCACGCCTCTGCATGTCTCCCAGCACCCCCTCCTTGCTGGCACGTAAACTCCACGAGGGACCTGTCCTCCTGCCCGGCATCTGCAGGTCCCTGGCGGCTCCTCAACTTGTAGCTGAGTGCTGGCGAGCTGCCTTACTCTCTGAGCTGCGCGTGGGTCTCGTCTTCCCACTAAGCCTGTTCTCCCAGAGGGTGGGGTGCAGCCTGCCCGCTGAGCACTCACTATTGAGGGCCAAGGCAATGTGAGAGCAGAGGCTCACCCCACCTCCTGCCCCGGGCCCCTAGATCAGGGCACACTGATTCAAGCCCAGCTGGGATGAGGCTGTGGTGGGATGGGTTCCTGCCGGGAGCTGCTCTGAGCCCCAGCCACCCCAGGACCCCTCCACAGCTCTCGGTCATCTTTCTTCCTGCAGGCGAAGCCCCCAGACCCCAGCCCTCTGGCAGGAACCACAAGAGGTGTGGGAGCCAGGGTTCTGCCCAGCCAGCCCCAGCCCCAGCCCCATGTACTCTCCCACTGTTCGGTGGAGACAGGGTCCCTTCCTCTTGGCTCAAAGCTCACTCACTTTTTAAGTTGGTCCTGGGGTCCGCCATCCTCGTCGGAATAGGGGAGGACGCAGCCGTATCTAGAGGAGGCCGTGAGGGCGTCACATCTACCGTACCTGCTTACGACGTCTAGTGTTACTGTCTGACTCCGACTAGAACGGAGGCCCAGGATGGCAGGGATTTTTTTTTTTTGCTTTTTTTCATCAAATTATACTAAATGCCTAGAAAAGGGCCAGCACACAGTATGTGCTTCATATACATGTGTTCAATGAATGAGCCCCAACCAGCTCCTTCCCAGCTATCTGAGCACCCCTTGGGCCCCTCCAACAGCCCCCAGATAGAATCCGGAATGTCCTTGACAAGTGGGAAAACTGCTTCGCCCAAGGCCACATACAAGAGAGGCTTGGGGCAGAGAGCTTCCCCATGGGGACAGGAAAAGCACAAAAATGAGCACCACAGCCCTGCAGCCCATTCCTTATAGGGCAAGGCGTTGGGGGAGCACTTTCCGTGTCTCGTCCCGCCCAGGCCTGACGACAACCCCATGAGGTCCTCTTAGCACTCAGTTTTTCTTTTGTATGAGCAAAGCGAGGCTCAGAGAGGTCAATCAGCATTGCCAAGACCCACAGCCGGGTGGGGCGGGGGCGAGGGCCCCTGTGCAGTGGAGGGCTCATGCTCACCTTTTGAACAGCAGGTCCAGGACTTGTTGGGTGGTGGTGAAGGCTCTGTAGGTACACAGGAAGATGGTGACGTAGGAGAGGTCGCTGCCCTGGAAGGCGGGCACCAGGTGCTCCACCAGCTTCTCCAGCGTGCCAGCCTTCACGGTCCGTACCTTGCAAGTCTCATAAAGGTTCAGGGCCGACTCATTCTCATACTGGGGTGGGACAGAGGAGGGACAGTCAGTCAGTGGCAGCACACGAAATTCCTGGAGCTCAGATGGAACCCCGAGCCCTCAGCAGCTTGTGGCAAGAGGCAGGACTGGGTGTCTCTGGCAGAACAAGGTTATCAGCTTTAAAAGGAGAATTTCAGGCCAGGTGTGGTGGCTCACACCGGTAATTCCGGCACTTTGGGAGGCCAAGGTGGGAGCATCACTTGAAGCCAGGAGTTCGAGACCAGCCTGGGCAACAAAGTGAAATCCCCTAGCTCTACAAAAAATACAAAATTAGCCAGGTGTGGTGGCGCACGCCTGTGGTCCTAACTACCTGGGGAACTGAGGTGGGAAGATCGCTTGAGCCCAGGAGGTCAAGGCTGCTGTGAGCTATGATCATACCACTGCATGGCAGCCCGGGTGACAGAGTGAGCCCCTGTCTCTAAAAGAGTGAAAAAATTTTTAAAGTAGAATTTGAGGTGCGGGGATGATTTAAATACTAACAGCTTGAGGTCAGTTGTTAGCTGAGTAATGGTAGCTGCCCTGTGGGAAGAGCGTCATCTGAGAGTTCTAACAAATTATCCCCATTCTAGAGACGAGGAAACAGAGGCTTATCCAGCGGCTGGGAGGGACTGGCCCATTAGGATGCACAGCATCTTCCCTGTGGCACTTTTGTTTGAGACAATCACCCAGGCTAGAGTGCGGTGCTGTGATCTCGGCTCACTGCAACCTCAGCCTCCTGGGCTCAAGCAATTCTCATGTCTCAGCCTCCCAAGTAGTTGGGATTACAGGCACACACCACCATGCTTGGCTAATTTTTGTATTTTTAGTAGAGATGGGGTTTCACCACGTGGGCCAGGCTGGTCTCAAACTCCTGACCTTAGGCGACCCTCCTGCCTTGGCCTCCCAAAATGCTGGGATTACAGACACGAGCCACCGCGCCTGGCTCCTGCAGCACTGTTGAAGTGTCCTCAGAGGACTCACAATGGCCCCACAGCCATGAGGAGCTGAACTGGGGCAGTGGCTCCAGCCTCCCTTCTGGAATATTACGCAGCTGAGTCAGGCCCCGGCTGTCAACCTGAAGGACCCCCAGGGATGTGTTCTGGGAGATGGCAACTTGCAGAGACCTAACGGCCTGAAGCCCTTTTGTTCTTGGGTGAAGACAGCCCCACTACTCCAGATGGTGTGCACATCTGGGAGAAGGCATGGAGGATGGTGAGGCGGATGGCTGCACACCCAGGGAAGGGAGGTCAAACATGAAAACTTACTGCAGAAAACCTGATTAAGCCTGGGCTGGACAGTGGGGAGTCGGGAAGGGAGTGAGGGCCGTTTCCTTTGGGGTCAGAACTGTGGGGCCCTCAAGTGAAAAAGCCCTGGGAGGGATCCCCAGCTGCGTCTCCTAGTGGAGACCTAGAGCGCACTCACCCCGAGCCAGCGCTGGCCCTTGCTGGCTCCGTGGTGCAGCTGCACCTTGCGCAGGGAGATGGAGTAGATGACTCCGTTGATCAGCTCCTCATCGATCTCCTGCGTGGAGCTCTGTGAAGACAACGCCCAGCAGCCGGGCGTGGGGACGTCAAGGGCCTGCCTGGCCACCATGCAGGGGATGCACCTGTGCAACCTGTTTCCCAGATAGGGCACGGACTGGAGGCTGCACAGACCTACAGCCTGGGGTGGAATGAGATCACAGCTCGAGGGCCACTGTCCTGGCACTCCACTTCCCCAACTCAGCTAGCCAAGACCTGGGACGTGATCATGATGAGTTTACCAGGCTTCCAATCCCCTAGTAATTGGCTTCTGCTCCTGCCCAGGACAGACCCACCCTCAAGCCATCCCCCTCCACACACGGGACTGTTATTCAGCCATTGCGCAGATGGGTAAATGGAGGCTGAGAGAGGAACAGCTGGTCCAAGGGCGTGCTGCCTCGGGTGAGTGGTGAGGCAGGGATCCCCGGGCTCTGACATGGTTGACTGCGTTCAGGCAGCTATGCCCCGAGAGAAGGTCCCCCTACCTCCCCAGGGCCAGAGGCCCATGGGCATCCTCACACTCACCCCTCCTCTACCCAGCCTGGAGGGCCCTGGCTGACCCGGCAGGAATGGCCAGCTCCTCTGGGCCCAGCCCTGGTGCGTCGGCAGCCCGGGTCTGGGCAGGTGTGGGGCACCCCCGACGGCCACATCCCAGCCACTTCCTTCCCCTCTGCTCATTCACGCCCTCGTGCCTGCTTGGGCAACGGGAGTTCCCAGTTCTCTGACCATCATCACGTGAGGGGACGGGTGTGAGAGGTGACGGTGCTGGTATCCAGGCAGATGCTGGGGTTCCACAGAGCCCTAAACCACAGGCCTGGGCTGGAACAGGAAGAGGAGACAGACTCCCCCAACCTGGCAGGCTGGCCTAGGTCACTTAGCCACAATCACCCCCGGCCTCACAGCCCCCTATGCCACCTGCTCTGTCCAGGGACGGAATGAGCTTGCAGCGGGTAGAGGAGCCAGAGGGGTAAGGACACCAACCTCAGAGGTTAGGAAGGAGCTGAGAGGTACCGGCCTGGCCCAGGGTCATTAACTGTGCAGTCAATGCCCCAACCCGGGTGGGCGTGGAGCTCAGAGAAGGCGTGGCAGACAGTGCTGACTCAGGCCCTTCCCTCAACCCCAGCGGGAGCCAGGTAGACGGTCCAGCATGCCGTGGACGGGACCCTGGCCTCCTGCCTCCTGCGCACCCTCGGAGGCCCAGGAGCCATCCTGGAAGTCCACTTCCTCCGACCTGAGGTCGCCTCCCACTCTGGGCTTTGGACAACAGGAAAGCTGCGGGCATTGTCTGGGCTCCTGACTGCCGCCGCCTCTGGACAGAGAGCCAGCCCCATTTCTTGGAAGTTAGCAGGGAAGCCACAGGCACACTCACACCCCACAAACAGCCCCGCCAGGGGAGGTCTGGCCCTTCCACTGACAGGAAAAGAGACATGGGCTCACCCCCCTTTTCCTGACACACACATCTCTCCCCTGCCTAGAAAATTGTTCCTTTGAAAAGAAAAGCATTAGAGGTTACAGTGACCAGGGCCCCCAACCACCCGGGCCTCCTCAGGGGTCCCAGACTGCCGCCTGTGAAGGCCGTTGGCTCAGCTGGGAGTCTCTCTCTCTCTCTCCCGGGGATTTTAGCCACATCTGGACCAGCTGGGAGACAGACAGTATCCTGAGTGTCCAAGTCACCGGCAGTGGCTCTGAGATCTCGTGCAGGACAAGCCCGTCACAGGGGACTAAACATTAACCCTGGGGGAGCCCGGCACAGCACCCAGGTCCTGGCTGAGCACCATCAGTGCCTGCTGGACAGAGGTGTCCCCAGGCAGGCCAATCCCCAGGAGGGGCTGAAGCCAGGTGGCCTCGGCTGTCCCTGAGCAGGTCCAGAGAGCGGCTCCGTGAGCTGGCAGGCCAGCAGCTGGCCCAGCCCCGCTTGGTGTCATGTGATCCCTGCGCCCTTCCCCCAGCCCCGGGGGGCCCTCTTCTGCCAGCCGGGTGGTGGGGAGGCATGCAGGCCCAACGCTGAGAGCCACGCTTGCTTGGGGTAAGGGAGTTGCCACCCTGTCACACAGTCGGGGAGACGCTCTAGCCTGCGTGGAGCTGGCCTGTCTTCTCTGGTCGCTTCCCGTCACAGCAGCAGCAGGCATGGAATCAGACCATAGAGCTACGTGGAGCACAGCGGCCGTTTAAACCGTCTGCTCAGATGGTGGAGGTGCAGGCTCCAGAGAGAGCTGCCCTGGGGTCTGGGAACAAAGTGGCAGAATAAGGCCTCTAGCCCTTGCTCTGAGCCCCCTCACAGGACAGAGAAAGAAAGCAGCCAACAGCCCTGGCAGCTGCCCCAGGACCCTCTGCAGCAAGAAAGGCAGGGTTCCAGCACCCGCAGGCCACCCTAGGTCACTGTTAGCAGACAGCCCATCTTGGCAGTGCCTGGGCCCCAGGGCACTCTGGCCGGGCTGGGAGCTCAGAAGGGGAGGAGCAGCAACGGCCTAATGAACAGCTGATGCAGAGAAAACACTTTGCCCCAAGGGCAGGTGCCCAGGCAGCCGCTATGAGCTGACTGCTAGGAGGAGAAACGAACACCACATGCTTGGCTGTGTCCTCAGGGGACACTCCTGTCCCACCCCCAGCAGGCATGCTGATGTCCCTGGGCTCTGGGACCCAGTCGGCAGCTGTGCCTGTAAACACACTGGCCTTCTAACATTTGGGTCAGTGCAGTGAGGGTGGCATATGCGGTCCCTGGTGAGCAGGGGCCCCCACACCCCAATGTCTCCAGGGACACAGCCCACAGCCCTGAAGATGAGGAGGGGAAACAGGGCCTGGTGGTGTCTGATGAGTGTGTCACCTGATCAGCCATCTCAGAGTGACAGGCCAGCAGGATGCCGTGTCCCTGGCTGACAGAAGGAGGAAGCCACAGGCCAAACCCAGACTCCCTCTGGGTAGAATAGTGAGCGTCTTAAGGAGCCCTACGGGGCCTGCCCCAGCCCTGCCATCTCCCTGCCCAGGCCAACAGCACCTCCTCCCAGCATCAGCCTTCTGGTGCAGCTCTGGACTCAGACCCCTTTCCTTGGAAACCGTAGCTAGTGGCCCCCTGCCCCATGGACGGCTCCAGGAACTCACCGGCCCCTCCCAGGGAGACATGGCTAAGGGCTGAAGCAGAATGAGGAGAGGGCTCTAGCCTGCACTGCGGCCTGGTCCTCCCCGGGTCTGTGCGTGGAAAGGCTCACAGCAGAGCCTCTGTGTGCGTGAGATCGTCCTGGTGGACCTCCCAAGCCCCTCTAGGCTGCTGCTCAGGTCCCAGTCACCAGAGGTCACCCCAGGATGCTTGCCGCCCCCCTGTCAGCACCTCACAGTTCTGGCCCACCAGACAGCAGCTCACTGTCTCTTGCGGGCTCTGCCCAGCCCCTGGCCCTTGGCCTTGGTGTGTCATCTGGGCAGGGCAGCATGACCTGTCACAGGCAACAGTGGGGGTCAAGAGAGAATGCACACAGCTCGGCGACCGGCACTGGGACCTGATGGCGTGGTACCGGACGACACCTGACATCACAGCCCCCCGGGGCCGGCGACGGATGCTGGGCCGTAAAAACCTGAGGGAAACTTGTCTGAGGCCTGCCTAAGGCTCAGGGACCTAGCCGAGGGACACTGTGAAGAGAGGCTGAGTCACCCTGAAACCCAGTGGGTGGGAGCAGCTTTCTGACTTCAGCTTTCTGCTCCAATACAGAAGCTATCTGCTCTGATACGTAAAACGCATCAGAGAAGGCTGCTTGCTCTCTACAGAGCCCAGGCTCCTGCGACAGTGCGGGGCCCACGCTGCTGTGCCCTTCTCCGTCCTACAGAGGTGGGGATCCAGGCCTGAGGAGGGAAGCCAGTGGGGCGTGTGCTGGCTGAGACAGAGGTGAGAGCCCAGGACCACGAGCCTCACCAAGGGAGGTGGAACGCAAGCGCCTCGTGTCCATGCGCCTCCTGCCCTCGGGCCTGCCCTCCAGCTCCGGGTGGGTGGACCCAACCCTGATCCCCAGCGCACGGACAAGGCGTCAAGATGACAGGAGGCCAGCCCGGGGTGTGGGTGGGCCACACTCCTGATCCCAGGCACGGCAGCCCACAGAGGCGGCCTCAGACCGGGACAACACGAGGTGTCTGCCCACCAGGATGCTCCCTGGCCTCAGAAAGTGGAGGCTGGGAACCAACCTGTGCTGAGCCCCGCAAAGGCCGGCCCATCTCTCCAGAAACCCTCCCTGCTGGCCTGTGCCCTGCTACTCACTGATGGGAAAATCGTGCCTCAAGCAGGAGAAGGGAGAACCAGACCTCCAGGTCAGCCACAAGCCTTGGGCATCCAGGGTCCCTGTCCACACCCAGCCCCTGACAGTCAGGTGAACACAGGGCCAGGCCCGGGAGGGGCGTGGCTGGTGGCAGCTGAGGAGGAAGGTGGGCTGGTCCCAAGGGGGTGCAGGGCAGGGCCAGCTGAAGGTCCAGCCCCAACTTTAACCAGCCACGGTGCCCAGCACATGCGGGCACTTCCTGGGTGCAAGGCCCTTTGGACACCCATCACGTTTAATCCTCCTAACGCCCTGCCTGATGGATAAGGAAACAGCCTGAGAAGAACTCACCCAGGTCGGGAGCCAGGAAGAGGCAGCCGGAACAGGGATTTGAACCCTGGCCTGTTGGGACCCACCCAGGCCTGGCGTTGCCTCTGCCACAGTCTCAGGCTTGGAACAGAGTCCAGCCCCTTGTGGCACAGACGTGGAGGAGGGGCCAGAGACAGGAAAGATTTCCTCAGGTCACACAGCAAATTCACAGGGGAGGGTGGCAGGGCCTGCTTTCCAGCACCTGCATCTCTGAGAGGTTTGTGGATGTGCCCTGGGCAAAAGGCCTGCAAGACACCAGGCCAGGGAAGTGCCATGCCGAAGGTGCCAGGTGATACACCCCAGGAGCCCAGGGCACCTGGAAGGCTCAGGCCACTCCCCTGGCACCTAATCAGAAAACCTCATTGTGGCAGCTGCCACCCGTCCACTGTGCCAAGTGCTGTGCAGGCTGCTCCTCAGGCCTCTTGTGTAACTCGAGAGTCCTCACCAGAACCCTAAGAGGAGAGCTGGCATCATGTCCATTTTACAGATGAGGAAACTGAGGCTCAGGAGCATGTCTACAGCTGCTAGGGAGCTGAGCTGGCATCCCAACATAGCTCTCCTCTCTCCAGAGCCCAGGCTCCCTGCCCCTCGGTTGAGATGGACACAAGTCTCCAGGAATGACTGCAGGGGAGGCTGCCAAAGCATGCAAGCTTCCCCATGGAGGAAGATGCCAAAACCCTCCAACGCAGGTGCCCTGCCCTGCCCGCCAAGCCACCGTTGGGCTGTCATCCCACTGCCTCCCCGGCCCGTGGGCAGCCAAGGTGTGCGGAACTGGGAGAACTGGGTCTGCTCAAAGCTCAGCTTGTCCTGCATGAGGCTGCAGGCATCAGTGTCTGCCCCTTGACAATCGAATGGGGAGCACTGCTCTGCTGGTGCTGTATATTTGGGAACACAGCGATTCTGGGCCTGCAAGGCTGGAAGTCCAACCCTGGGACTGGGTGGCCACAGCATGGTGGTACCACACCATGGGAGCCACCTGGGCGGCCAGCCAGCAGCCCTTGGGAACCAGTCCTTGACTGCCTGGGCGCAGCTTCCTGAAACCGCTCCACTGGCTCGTTCAGAGCCTGCCTGCAGAGGGCCAGTGATAAATCTCCCCACTCTTTTCTCATTGGCAACGCAGACAGGTCCTGGAAATGCCCAACTTCCAGGTTAAGAATCAGACCCCAGCCCTGCCAGCGAGCAGCTTGGTACCTCCCAGGGCCGTTCCTGAGCCTCCTGGGAAACAGGCCAGCATGACTGAGCCTCCCCCGCCTGGAGGAGGAACAAAGACCCAGGACCAGCCAGCCTGGATTTAAGCATGGGCTACGTTCTCTGTGGCACCTACTGTGTGCAGGAGCCATCAGGAGTCGGAGAAGGCACAGGCAGCCCAGAAGCCCTGAGGTCAGGTGAGCAGTAGGGAAGCTTATGGCTTCCCTTCTCCTGGGGGACCCTCCTGAATAGAGCAAGAGGGGAGCCTGAGGGTCCTGGGGGCTGACCCTTTGAAGTCACTGAGGAAGCTCTCCTGGAAGACTACAGTCTGCACACATGCATGCAGGGACACACACCCACACAGGGACACACACCCACACAGGGACAGGCCCCTTGCCTTGGGGTCTTCAGTGTCAAAGTGCTCATGAGCCCTGGGGATTAAACCGAAGATCTGCACACAGTGTGATGAAGAGATCAAACAGTGGGAAGACGTGGGAGGCTGAAGGGAGATGCTCCCTGTGAATACAGAGAGGCCCTCTTCACTCCAGCCCACCTACAACTGCCCTCAGGCCTTGGGTCAGAATCCTGCCCCTGCCACTGACCAGCTTGGTCACTCTGTGCAACCTAATTAACCTCTGTTGCCTCAGTGACTTTATCTGTCAAGTGAGCTCTTAACAGTCTTGACCCCAAAAGAAGGTGATGCAAGTTACTTAGCCAAGGACCTCCCCAAAATCTGCTGGCTCTTATTAGCTGTTACTTTAAATCTGTGGGGTCCAGTTCTGGGCTTGCTTCCTCCGGGTAGCTCTCCCCAGCGTCCTGTGGCTCAGAGCACTTTTGCCTTCCTCTCAGCCATAAGCTTCCCTACTGCTCACCTGACCTCAGGGCTTCTGGGCTGCCTGTGCCTTCTCCGATTCCTGATGGCTCCTGCACACAGTAGGTGCCACAGAGAACATAGCCCATGCTTAAATCCTGGCTGCGGCCCTTGCTGGCTGCACGGGCGTTTAGGTCAGAGACTTCCCTTCTCTGACTCCCTAGCTTCCCAGAAGGTGGTGTTGGTACCTACTCTGTAGGATTGGTCTAAGGCAGATGAAGTGAGAGAGTGGCCCACAACCTGCACTTTTTGCCTGGCCAAAGCAACAGCCTGTCCAGAGATGGGGGCACGGACCAGGTCACCTCCAGAAAGCAAGAACTGTGCAGGCCAAGCTGGGTCGGTGGTGGCTTGGCTTAGAATCAAGAAGATAAGCGGAAGCCCAGATGTGAGGACATCTGGCAGCCCAGAGGGAAGCACCGGGTGGAAGCTAGGTGGGGAAACGGGGATGCGGGGGAAGGCAGAAACTGGCTGGTGGTTTCCAGAGAGGACAGGGACCAAGTGCGCAGCGTCAGCTCTGGCAGGCCACAGAGCCACCAGGAAACCAGCCCCAGGATGGGGGGTGTTGGCAGGAGGGACAGGGACTTCCCCGCCCCCTCCCGTGGGCCCGTGCTAAATGGTCATTGTGTTCAGTTTCCGGCAGTGGTCTCCTTCTCTGCCAGGATCCTGGTTTTCCTGACCCAGCCAGAAGCTTCCCCTTCGATTTCTAAATAGCAGCCGCGGTCTGGATCTCAGTGCTGAGGCTGGGCGAGGAGTGCCAGGGCCAGAGAGAAGGAAGACAAGACCCCCAGGCAGGGGTGGGGCTCAGTTCTTCCTCTCCCTCGGTTCCTCAGGGAGGGAGAGAGGGAACCTGCACGGCCCCTGTGAGCGCTCGGCCGGACCCTCCCAGCACACAAAGCCCGAGCTGCTGCCAGAGCTAATGAAAGCCAGATGAGCGCTGGGCTGCTGTCAGCCTCCCACCCCCACCCTCCCAGGGGTCCCTCTCCAGCCGCCAATGAGGACCAGAGCCCTGGATAGATGAGGGTTGAGGGAACACGTCTGGTCCGGCCATCTGCCAAGCTCAGGAGGAAAGGGTCTCTCGGGCTCGGGGTGTTCCCCCACCAAGAGCTCTGCCCAACACTGGGCGGAGAAACAAGTCTCATCCAGGCCCTGTCTAGGTACCGGGACACCAAGAGGCACGAGACTCAGGCTAACAATCGCCAGCAATCACAACGCACCACAGTCTAAAGCCATGAAACAACTGGAGATGCACCAAGGCGACACGATGCAGCACGGGGACTCAGGAGGTTCACTGTGAAGGCTGCAGGCCAGCCAAAGCTCTGATGGGCCCTGAGCCCCCGATCCAGGGATGGCCTCTGTGCAGGCCCTGTGCCCAGGCAGAGCAGGGCGAGGGGGGCGTCTCTGGATTCCACTCCCTCTGCTGTGTAGTCAGGAGCAGTCAGGTGGGAGGCAGATGGCACCACTCAGAGACCCAGGGCACATGAGAAACAAGCCCCCACCCTCACCTAGTCACCCTCCCCTCCATCCATCACAGGTACACCACTCCCTTTTCTGAATCCTACACAGTCCTTACCGATTCAGGGTGTTGGCACTCTTTCCAGTTAAGCAGAAACAAGTCTTGCCCGCCCTGGGCCTGGGCCACCACCCTCCCCTCACCACCAGGATATCTGGTCCCACGTGTTGGAGGCCTGCTGCTCCGCCCCATCCCCCAAACCCTCCCCCCACCCCGCTCTGAGCAGCCCCGATGTCCCTGGTCACCAGATCCACATCTGCCCCAAGTAGGGTCTGGAAGGCCCCATATGGTCTCATCACCTCTGAGGATTCTAGGATTTGGCCTTCCCGACTACTTGTTTCACACCTGCATCGTAAAGGCTAACGATGCGGTGCAGGCCCTGGGTGGGCAACTGAGTGAAATAAGGCACAGGCCACGGATGTAAACAGTGACAGTGTCGCAGGAAAAGGTCCACCTGGGCTGCAGGGGCTCGGTGACAGCAGGCTCTGGGACGGTATTGAGGGGGGGCAAAACCCCAGCCGTGGTCCCTACTGTTGGATGGGGCGCGGCGGCAGCCCCCCCGCCCACCCTGCTGGCTGATTTCTGCAGAAGGCCCCGACCCCCATCTATGGAGGAGAGAGGAGGGAGGCGGCGCGCTGGGATCGCCCGGCCTGCCCAGCTCTGCTGCGGGTGGGGAGGCTGCGACGCACCCCCTGCCCGACCGCCCCAGCTCACCCACCTCCGGGCGCCGCAGGTCGGGGTCTAGCTGCGTGAAGCTGTGCAGCACCACCGGGCAGCTGTCAGGGACGCCCACCTCCAGGCGCACGGCGTCCCACACGCTGCGGCTCCGCCGGGAGCCCGGAAACAGCGGCTCGGCGCCGCCAGCAGGCCCGGCCGCCTCGGCCCACAT
>NW_026652285.1:105365133-105392214 GCF_009828535.3 Hylobates moloch
CAGTCTCGAACTCTTGACCTCAGGTGACCCACCTGCCTTGGCCTCCCAAAATGGTAAGATTACAGGCGTGAGCCACCACACCCGGCCACAAGATTTCATTTTAACTGGGCGCAGGGGTGGGGGTTGCCAACCGTTTGTTTCATTAAGTAGGGTGGTAAAAAATAATAATATCACCACCACTACTCCCACCATTCAGAAAAAACACCACCAAAGGTAACAAGAAAGGGCTGCCATCAGAAAGAAGGGCAGGCATGAAATGAGTACATTGGGCTTTTAGAATAATTTACTAGAGTGACTACCGGAGTTGTAAACAACGGCCACCACCACCACAACAACACAACAACTTACTACCTTGTCCCTGTCCCTGTTTTTCTCATTTTGCTGCAAACCAGACATTGGAAGCCATCGGATGCATCCAACACACACATCTGACGAGTGGAAAGACTGAGCCCCAGGGAGAGCAGGGACTTGCCCAAGATCTCATAGGAAAAGTGTCTGTCCAGCTGCTCTGCAAAGCTTGCAGACACTCCCTCCATCCTGACCTGGGGGTCAGAACACTCAGAGCCCCAACCCCAAAGCCCAGAGATGCCAGGGCGAAGCCAGAGGCCAAGAGTTTCAGCTACTTCCTTACCTTCCTGGGACCCTGGCCGGGTGGATGCCCAGTCCCTGGCTGCAAGCGGAGGGCACAGGGCAGGGAGCAGAACAGCAGAGGCAGGGAGGATTGGGTATGGGAAGGGGCTGTGGAGCGCCCCCACAGGCACATCAGGCCCCGGGGCCCAGCTTCCAGCCCAGACACTGCCCCAGCAGCACCTCGCTCCCAGCCCTGCTCCTCTGAGCATCTCACATCCTCTTCCGGTGGTTTTGTGGGCCTCAGGGGACCCAGCTGAGCAGACAGTTCAGGGCCTGGGAGCTCTGCCACCCTCAGGGTGGGGACTCTCAGGGGATGTGGGTGGGCATCTGGGGGTGGGGGCCAGGCTGGGCTGGGGGAGCATCAGAGAAATGGAGCTAGAGGGTTTCAGGGGGGCCCTGAAACCTACCTCCCTGTACTCACCCTGTGGCCAGAACAAGTCACTTCCACTAAAATCCCTCCACCATTTCTGTCCCATCCAGAAGAGAATCCCAAGTCCTCACCTGCCCACAGCCCCCTCCTACTAACTCCAGCTGCCAACATCCTCTGTTGGGAACCATGTTCTTCCCCCTTGGTCTCAGGACTCGGCCCCCAGTCAGAGCAGCCTTCTCTGACGCCCCTGTCTTAACGCACCAACACCATCCCTGCCCCAGCCACCCATTCCCTGTCCTTTTTCATCTGGCACACTTCCTCCTCTGTGCCAGGCTCCAAGGCCCTGTCCCCTGGGAAAGTCAGGCATCACCGCTGGCCTGTCTTGCACACAGTGACTCAACCTTGACCTTCGAGAAACAGTAGAGCCAACCAGGCTGTGAATTGGTCGGCCCAGGACTGAAATTCTGATCCCCAGGGACTCTGGAACCCTGGGCCAATGATTTAGCATCTCTGGGCCTCAGTTTGCTCCCCTGTAAAATGGGCACAAGGGCGCTGGAAGATTCCGCAAGAACTCAGCACGGGCTCGGCTCATGGCCGTGCTTGGCAGATGTGCAATGATCATCTCCAACGGGGATTGAGGAGTTCAGGTGCCACAGGGTCAGGCACATAACAGACATTTGATCAATGTTGGTGGATGCTGCCCCTGTGCCAGGAGTGCCATAGCCTGACTCCATCCCGGAGAGCAAGGTCTAGATGGCAGTCCGGGGTCTGCCCAGTGCTCAGAGTGTGGCTTGTAACTGGATCCTAGCAGATAGCTCGGAAATGCTTGCTGATGTAGAAGCACACACAGATGGGTACTGCAAGGCAGGCCCAGTCCCCGGAGAGGGGACCGGTGAAGAGGAAACTGTCTGGGTACACACTATTAACGGGAGAGAAGCCCTGTGCAGACAGGCAGGATCTGGGTGAGGCAGGTGGCAGGGGTTGGCATCCGAGCAGGGATCCGCGGCTGTCCCCAGCCTCGGCCTCTCACCCCGGTGTTGCCGACTGCCTGGCCATGTGACTGTGGGCATTGTGTGGTGTGGTTCGGCTGCCACTCCAGGTATAACAGGGAGCTCACCATGTGGTTTGAGTGGGTGGGGAGGGCTTTCCCTGAGCCTCGGTTTCCTTGTCTGCAAAGTGTGACCTCTTAGCCCAGCCCCGTAGAAGGGCTCAGTGGGCGAGAAGGTGTTTCCTACAGTGTGCGCGCATTTGGTTGGGTGGGGGGCTTAAAGAGGCCCTGGAAAGAAGCACTCAACTTTCTTTTTTTCTTTTTTTTTTTTTGAGACGGAGTCTCGCTCTGTCACCCAGGCTGGAGTGCAGTGGCGCCTTCTCGGCTCACTGCAACCTCTGACTCCCAGGTTCAAGCGAGTCTCCTGCCTCAGCCTCCCAAGTAGCCAGGATAAAAGGCATGCGGGACCACGCCCAGCTAATTTTTGTATTTTTAGTAGAGATGGGGTTTCACATGTTGGCCAGGATAGTCTCAAACTCCTGACCTCGAGATCCACCTGCCTCAGCCCCCCAAAGTGTTGGGATTACAGTACAAGCGTGAGCCACTGCGCCAGGCCAGAAGCGCTCAACTTTCACGGTGGGGGACCAGTAGGGAAGTGGCAGGGACCCAGGCTACCCTGCTAGGTGTGTTTGTGAGCTAATGCCTTTGCTTGGACAAGCAGCTCCCGCGTACCAGGCCCTGTGCAGGGCATCGCATCTCTCATGCAAGCTTTCTGTGCTATTGAATAGCCCACTCTAGCCCAGCTTCCCAAGCCTGTTACCCCCATATCTCCCCTGCCCCCACCTCCAGCGCAGGTCAGCCTGGCCTCAGGGCCCAATCCTGGGGCTCCTCCTTTCAGAGCCAGGGTGGGCAGGGCTACGCAGGGCAGTGGGCACTGAGCTTCCTGGAAAGGCCACTGAGGGACTGCAGACACAGGCCGCAGGAGGAGCAGCACCAGCTGCCACGCAGAAACGCAGGAGCCCCGAGGAGGTGGTGCTGGTGGGAGGGAAGCAGCAGGGCCATGCACCCCTCCTCCCACCCACGTGGTCCCTGGCCCTGCCTCTGCCGCCAGCCTGGGGGAGAGCAGGGTCTTTGTTCCCTGCCGGCCAGGCCGCCACGTGATGCGTCACATCACTGTCACTGCCTGGAACGAAGACCGCCATGGACAGCCCAGGCACTGGGGCCTGGGGGTGAGGCCAGTTGGAGGAGCTCCACCTGCAGCCTCCCCACCCCAACTCTGGCTGCCTTCAGGAGCTGGGCCTAGTGAGGGCCATACATGGCACAAACATTTCCAGCTACTGTGCATGAAGCTCACGACGGCCCTGACCTCGGGCTTCTCCCAGGACACACGACCTGCCAGCGGTCCCACGATGCTCTGCCCAGCACGCCAGGTGGCCTGGGATAATGCACCTGGCCACACACACAAGCCCAGGCTAGCAAAACCCAACCCACAGGCACCTTTCTAGGTAGGGGCAGGCCCTGGCCGGGGGCGAGGCCCATTGTTTACAAACACTGTGCAGCTGTCGCTAGGAGCTGTGACTCAGAGCCAGAGCAGTGACTCCTCGCGAAGCTGTTTACTCGGCACCGCATCCTGTCCAGGAAGCAGATAGCAGAGGCCGAGGCCTGGCTTTTGCTCCTCTTTCCTGCTGCTAACTTGACTCAGGGACCTGCTGACCAGACTCTGTGTCCAGCTGGGGGGACACTCCAGCTCCCCTCACCCTGGCTTCTGGGAACCTGAGGCCCTGTCAAGTCGCTCAACACATATTCAGGCCCAGCCGGCTCTGCTAGGTAGTGATGGTGCTGTGGCCGTGCGCGACACAGATTCTGCCCCTGGAGGCTGCACCTATGCCTGGCATGCCCTCCCTCTTTGGCTCTGACTAGGAGACTCCCAGGGACGGGGGCACCACTGACACCCGTCACCGTGCAGCCCAGAGGCAAATTCTTGCCACGTTCAGAAGCCTGGGAGGCAGGATCAACTCCTGATACCCCTTCGTACCCTAGAGCCTAGTCTGGCGCTGCCTTTAGCAAACCTCAGTGGGGACAAAGCACTTTTCCAGACAGCCTCTGCCAGAAAGATGAAGCCACAGTCATCATCTCTGTTGTAAAACTGAGAAAACGGAGGCCCAGAGAGGGCGAGCAACTTGCCTGACGTCACACAGCGTGTTAGTGCCAAGGCAGGGTGTAAGTCCGGCCCCCAAGGCTGCTTGCTTTCCCCTACTCTGTTCCAAATGAAGGATCACAAGTAGATTTGTTCCAGGCAGCACACAGACTTGACGCTGCTGGGACCCTGTCCCTGGGGTGGGTGGTCTGTCCCCTGTAGGAGGCCTAGGCTGGCGACTCTGACTTCCATTTCTGCTGATCACTGCTGCCTCCAACCTGGCGCCTACCCCAGAGTCAACAACTCTCTGATAATTTCTACTACGCACTGCCATGCCAATGCGGGTACCATTTCACCATCATGATATGTGAGGCAGGTTTTGCAGGTGAGTTTGAGGACGAAGCTCAGAGATGGCACAAAACTCATCCAAAGCCACACAGCAGAGCAGGGCTTCCAATCCTGTCTGGCTCTGAGGTTTGCACTCCCAGTCACTCCTTCCTGCAAACTCCTAGCAGGAAGACTCTTTATAACTCTTCATAAAGAGTCAAAGGTGATTTTATCCTCACGGTGCCCTTCTAAGTTCAGGGTGCAAGTATCTCAATGACCTCCAGTTCACAGGAGGGCCCCTGTGTGTGGTGGGGAGGCAGAGCCTCAGAATGACTTGTGGAAGTCTACACACCCCAATGGCAAGGCCCTTTCCCCCTGCTCCAGGCTGGGGAGAACTGGGGACTCCCAGGAGCAGCAGAGCCACGGGACACACCTGCCAAGGCATGTGGAATGTGGGCCACCCTGGAGTGGGGAGAGAAAGGCAAAGAGGGGCTGTGCTTATTTTGGCAGCTGGGGCTTGGCACCACCCCAGGCAGGACAGTAATTCAGCAACTGGCTGATTCACCCACAGCAGGGCTCCCCTGCACTGGCTGCCTGCCTGCCGGCCCCTATTACCGGCCCACTGAGTCACGCAGGTTGCCAAGAAGCTGAGGATCCAAGAATCCAGGCCCTGCCCCAGCCGCTCCCATTGGCTTTGAGCCCAGCAGGACCCAGCCCTGCCGAGGGCACCGCAGCTCCCCTCCCCAACCCTGCCTGCCCCCAGGTCCAGCTCCAGGAGGAACCCAGCGTCTAACTGTAAGGCTCCAAGCAGTGGCTGGGAGCTGGGGCCTACAGTGTCAGGAGTCTGGGGCCAAGCCCTCGTCCTGTCACTTCCTGGCTGGGTGGAGCCGAGTGAGCCAGGTAGGTCCCTTTCCCTTGCTGAGACTTGGTTCTGGCCCACAAACAGGGATCATCTCTGCCTCAAAAAGACTGCATGCTGAAATGAAACACTGGATGGGAAGCACTCAAGATAGGGCCTGGCACATGCTCTGTGTCAGAAAATGGCACCCCAAGGTGGCATCCTCTGCAGGGAAGAACCAGAGTTCTTATTTTGAATTCAAGGCCAGCTGATACTTCTGTAAAATGCAACTGAAATGTTGCAGCAATGTCAACTGCCATAGAGTTTCTAGACAATGTCAATTTCTCTACTGAAGGAGATGAGGATCAGTAACAGAGTTTGTAGCCTGCACTGTCTGCAGACCACAGAGAGGGCCCGGGGCACAACTATATTCATACAGCCAGACCACGCGAATTTACTGAACACCTACTAGGTGCCAGGCACTATTCGAGTGCCAGCAATAGACCAGGGAAAAACACAAAACATAAAAATCACCCTTGGCCTGGGTCATAATAAGTAAAATGCATTTTTGAAAATAAGAATGCTCCAGAAGGCAAAAACAGAACAGGAAAGGCTGATGGGGCCCATGGGGCAGGAGCAGGTGCTACAACTGCGGACAGGCCAGGAGAGCTGAGGGGGCAGCGCAGGTATGGCTGGAAGGAGGGACATAAAACATTTCACCTAGGCCAGGCGCGGAGGCTCACGCCTGTAATCCCAGCACTTTGGGAGGCCAAGGCAAGTGAATCACTTGAGGTCAGGAGTTCAAGACCAGCCTGGTCAACGTGGTGAAACCCTGCGTCTACTAAAAATACAAAAAAACTAGGCCGGGTGCAGTGGCTCACGCCTGTAATCCCAGCACTTTGGGAGGCCGAGGCGGGTGGATCATGAGGTCAGGAGTTCAAGACCAGCCTGGCCAACATGGTGAAACTCTGTCTCTACTAAAAATACAAAAATTAGCCAGGCATGGTGGTGGGTGCCTGTAACTCCAGCTACTCGGGAGACTGAGGCAGAGAATTGCTTGAACCTGGGAGGCGGAGCTTGCAGTGACCAAGATCGTGCTACTGCACTCCGGCCTGGGCGACACAGCAAGACTCCATTTCAAAAACAAACAAACAAAAAAACTAGCTGGGCATGGTGGTGCGTGCCTGTAATCCCAGCTATTCAGGAGGCTGAGGCAGGAGAATGGCTTAAATCCAGGAGATGGAGGTTGCAGCGAGCTGAGATAGCACCACTGCATACTCCAGCCTAGGCAACAGAGCAAGACTCAAAAAACAATACAAGGCTGGGCGTGGTGGGTTACGCCTGTAATCCCAGCACTTTGGGAGGCCGAGGTGGGCGGATCACTTGAGCTCAGGAGTTCGAGACCAGCCTGGCCAACACGGTAAAACCCCATCTCTACTAAAAATACAAAAAATAGACGGGTGTGGTGGTGTGCCTGTAGTCCCAGCTACTCGGGAGGCTGAAGCAGGAGAACTGCTTGAACCCGTGAGGTAAAGGTTGCAGTGAGCTGAGATCATGCCACTGCACTCCGGGCTGGGCGACAGAGCAAGACTCCATCTCAAAGCAAAACAAAACAACACAACACAATTCACCTACCACAGGGTCCTTTCATGCCCCCCATGGCGGGGAGGTTGTAAGCTCCTTGAGAGCAGGGACTCTGTTCCCCATGGTCCTGATGCCTGGAACAGCATCTAGCACACAGCCGGCTCTCCGTAAATGCCTAGATGAACAAGTGAGCTCGACAGGACAGACTCTAAAATATTCGGAGGTTCTTGTGGGAAGATCACCAGGAGAGCTCCTTGGAAGAGGTGATGAGGCTGGAGAGGGGCCTGATGGAGGGCAGGGGGGCAGAGGGCCAGGGAAGGGCGGGGCCGTCTCTGCTCACCTGGCTCCCTCCCATTAAAGTGCTTTCCCAGGAACCAGACTGAGAAGAGAGGCAGAAGCAAGCCCAGGCGGGGGAAGAGCGAGGAGGAAGGCAGCCAGGCTTTCTGGGAAGCAAGAGCCCTTTTTCTTAGAAGCAAGGCCCTGGAGTTTCCCAGAAGCCAGCCTGCCCTGGGATGGTGGAGGCGGTGGTAGATGGTCAGGTTGGCCCTGGTTTAACCTAGGGGATTTTCCCTTCCTAAATTCCTGGCCCAGGAACAATTCTTGCGGAATGGGTCTCTCTGTTCACAGGTAAGTAGAAGTTGCTCTGGTGTGGGCAAAGAGACCTCTCCCCAAGGCACAGCCATGGCTGGTAAGGATGGGGGATGGGGGCTGAGCCCACAGTCAGGCCCCTGTGTCCAGCAGGCCCTGGTCACCCAGTGCACTCGGGCCAGGGGAACCAGGACAAATGGGCCCTTGTAGTTGGGAGGCTGCCTGCCGTGCCAGGGACACTGTGTGCCCGGTGCCGCCACCAGCCTGCCGCCTGCCTGAAGGGGCTGAGGGCCTGGGAAGTGGGGCTGCCGTTTCCGAAGGGGACCTCCTGAGCTGCCCTGGCCTCCGGAGAGGGCACAGGGCCTTGGCTGGCTGCCAGGAGGTGGCAGGGCTGGTGCCCGCTGCCCTCCTTCTCAGAGTCCTTTGCCTGCAAGAAGTTCCCCGGGGCTAGAGAAGAGCAATCCCTCGGGACTCTAGGGCCCTGGGTCTGAAGGACACTGCTGTGTCCCACCCTCCTGCCACCCACTGTCCCGTTAACCCCTGGGCTTGGTTCCTTCCTTGGCTTCTCCCCTGGAAGGCGAGGCTCAAGGGCCTCTCCTGTCTGCCTCACCTGGGATGCCTGACAAAGGACAGCAAGGTACCAGCTGCCCTCCCCTGCCCAGGAACCCCCCAAGAGCTGTTCAGGTCTCCATGCCAGCATCACGGTGGGCAGCTGGGTGTGCCAGGCAGTGGCTGAGCAGTTTCCAGCCACCACAACCCTGTGAGCTGGGCCCGGCTGTCAACCCAGTAACACATGAGAAAACTGACACTCAGCCCTCCTCATGGTCACGGCTCCGGCCTGGGCCTGGTGCTTTGTTTGTTTGAGACAGAGTCTTGTTCTGTCACCCAGGCTGGAGTGATCTCGGCTCGCTGCAACCTCTGCCTCCCAGGTTCAAGCAATTCTCCTGCCTCAGCCTCCTGAGTAGCTGGAATTACAGGTGTGCACCCCCACGCCTGGCTAATTTTTGTATTTTTAGTAGAGATGGGGTTTCACCGTGTTGGCCAGGCTGGCCTCAAACTCCTGACCTCAGGTGATCCACCCGCCTCGACTTTCAAAGTGCTAGGAGTACAGGCATGAGCCACCGCACCTGTCCAGGTCTAGTGCTTTAAAAAGGCAAAATGCAAATCCCCACTCCCTCCCACACTCACTGTGGCAACGTGCTCTCCCTCCCCAGGCACCAGCCATGTGTCCCCACATGCAGCCACACGTACCCCTTTATATCTGTGCTCCCTCAGCCACTGTCAAGCTTGTCACATCTGAACGCATGCATGCTGCAGACATACGGGGTCACCCAAAGGCAGAGAGATGCCCCTGCCCCCGACACACATGCTGGAATGCACATGTACCCCACTGCATCCCACAGCACACAGCCGCTGCCCCTGCAGGCCCAGAGGCCCCGGATACACACCCTGCTCCCTGCATATCTGCCAGACAGCAATGGGTACCCCGGCGTCCCCAGACCCCTGAGCACACTCCCTCAGGGCTGTGGAGAGGGGAGGAGGCAGGGCTGCATGCAGCGACTCCCCGGCCCCAGCGGCTGGGAAGGAAACACCTCATGGAGTCCTGAAGAACAGCAAGTGGCTGTTTCGAGGGGGCAGGGGGACCAGGCAGGCGGTGCTGCCAGCTGAGACCTTCCACACTGGGCACTACCCACCTGCCCACTACCCCCAGCTGTCACCTCCCCAGCCACCCAGGGCCTGGTGGACTGCTTCACCCTTGAACTCCAGTCCCGTCAACTGGGCAGCAGGGCCTGGAACTTGGCCTCAGGGAAGAAGGGGCGGGGGAAGTGGGACGCGTGGCCTGGGCAACTTACTTGCCTCCTCGGGGCCGTAGTTCCCCTACCTGAAAAAACCTGTGGATTCAACTTAGGGCCTGCAAGTGTCACTGCCCTCCGCCCACTCCCTGGCTCCCCAAGGGCAGCGGGGGCTGGTGGGCCATCGGCCATCTCCCTTCTGTGAAGCGGAGCGGACATTGGCTGCCATCTGCGGAGGGCCTGCCCGTGCGGTGCCAGGGGCCTCAGGAACACCTCACACTCCCCCACATCCGTAGGCCCACAGAGGAGGCAATGGGGGTGCAGAGGAGTTAGGGAACCCACTTGTCTGGGTCCCCTGAGGCCAAGCCAGGGCTCCCATCCCGCCTCCCAGGCTTCTCTCCCCTTGACTTGTAGACAGCCCGAACTTCCCCGGGGCTGCTGTTCCTGGTGACCATCATGACAGATGACAGCACTAGTCAGGTGATTAATCAGCTGATCACGGCCGGGCGCGGTGGCTCACGCCTGTAATCCCAGCACTTTGGGAGGCCGAGGCGGGCGGATCACAAGGTCAGGAGATCAAGACCATCCTGGCTAACACGGTGAAACCCCGTCTCTACTAAAAATATAAAAAATTAGCCGGGCATAGTGGTGTGTGCCTGTAGTCCTAGCTACTCGGGAGGCTGAGGCAGGAGAATGGCGTGAACCCTGGAGGCGGAGCTTGCAGTGAGCCGAGATTGCGCCACTGCTCTCCAGCCTGGGCGACAGGGCAAGACTCAGTCTCAAAAAAAAAAAAAAAAAAAAAAAATCAGCTGATCACTTGATCATGGGGACAGATAAGTGCTGCTGCAGCTATAGTCCAGGACGGGTGGGGTGGGAGCCGGAATCCCTTTGAAATGGATTCAGGTCAGGTGGTGGCAGCCCCCAGGACTTAAATACCTTCTGCCACCCTCCTCACAGTCTCACCCTCCCCACGGTCCCCCCCCCCCCCCCGGCCCCCCCCCCCCCCCGTCCCCCCCTCCCCCCGGTCCCCCCCTCCCCGCGGTCCCCCCCTCCCCGCGGTCCCGCCCTCCCCACGGTCCCGCCCTCCCCACGGTCCCTCCCTCCCCACGGTCCCCCCCTCCCCACGGTCCCACCCTCCCAGTTTTGAACTTACATTACAGTCAAAGGGCATCCCCCCGCCCCGCCCCACACACACACACATCTGGGATCAGGACAAAGTCCCAAGAGGGGCGGGTGCCAGAGGTAGGGGAAGTTCCTGGACTCAGGGCCTCTGGCTGGCCAAGGGTGCTTTCTTCTTTCTCTCCACTGGACAAGCCCACCCCTCCCTGCCTTCCTCCCTCGCAACACAAAGGTCAGATGGGCACACCTGACCTCTCAGGTGGTGTCCAGCAGAGAGGTCCTGCACCCTTCCCATGGGAGCCCTTTCTGGACCCCAACCTAGAAAGAGGGAAGGACTGGGGTGCCCTCCAGCAGGCAGTGGATCCGGGCCCCCCTTATCCTTCCCAGAAGGACTGGACAGCTCAATTCAGTTAATTATGTGCCCACCAGGCAGTGCAGGGAGGGGAGGCCAACGTGGGGGAGGGGGTGGGGGGTGGTCCTTGGTGCAGCACCCACGCAGGGTGGGTGGCGCTGTGTGCCTGAATCTTCCCTCCCACCAGCTGAAGTGGCCTTCTGCCGCCTGTTCCTTGGTGCTGGGCTGGGGGCTCGCCTCGTCCGCCCGCCTTCTTGGTGTGGCATCTGGCATGAATGCAGGCCGGGGCTGCACGCACCTTGGGCTGTGGGCTGGCAGCTCCCCGCCACTGTCTGTGCTGCCCCCTGCCCTGCCCTTCCTCCTGTGGCACTCCAACTGGGGGTGGCTGGGCAGAGTCCCCATGGGGTCACCCTGAGCCCAGCCGACGACCCCCAAGTGAACATACGAGCCCAGCACCCAACTCCGGAGGTGGGCACGCCCCTTGCCCATTTGACAGATGGGGCAAGGGAGGCTCAGAGGGGTGAGATCATGACTCAGGGTCACACAGTGAGCAAATGATCAGGGTCAGACTGGCATCCTGGCTCCATGAGAGCACCGGGAGGACCCGGGGAGTGGTCACCAACAGTCCTACCCTCACTGCCATCCCCAGAGAGAACATCTGAGGCAACCAGGTCTCACAGCCTTCCCATCCCCAAAGTCCAACCCACTGGGCAGTGTGGCCCCACCTGCCTTCTCCCACCATTCTGCTGCCCCACCCTTTCCCAGGGTTTGGGGCTCCAACTTGCTCCTTCCAGGCTGGACACCCCTCATCCATGTTCTCACTTCGGCTCCGACAGTGTCCAGGTCGGGTGCAGGGTGGGTGCCCAGAGACTAAGGCAGCCCCTATGGGAGCCCAGAGGGCAGGGCTTCCTTACACCCTCACAGCAACTGTGGGGGCCTCAGGGCAGACAGGGAGGCTCAGAGGCATCCTGTGCTTCTTCTAGGATGCCCGGCAATAAGCGCTGAGCTGGAATTCAGACCCAGATGTCCTGCTCCAAAGCCACCTGCCTCACCTGAGGACCGGGGGTCTGATGGCCGAGGTGGATGCTGACAGGTGAGGAGGAAGGACAGTGGCCGGCCTGGTCCTGGTCCCCTCACTCTCCTGCCCCAAGGCCCCAGTAGGTGACATAATTCACAGGGCAATGTTTATGCACTGAACGGTGAACACACAGGCAGAGGGGTAGATGGGCCACCAATGGGGAAACTCAGGCCAGTGAGAAGGGACACACTAAGGTCACATAGTCAGTCGGTATCAAAGTTGGCCCAGAACCACAGTCCCCTGTTCCAGGGGCTCTACCCAGCCCAACCACAACCCGGCATGCCATCCTGCCCCAGGCCAGGGAGCCCACAGCTGCAGGGCGGCAAAGCACATGGTACCACACATGGTACCCCATGGCCCCACACACTCTGGCTGGCTCCGAGCCATCGCTGTGCCTTCTGACCTTGCGTTTTCTGACATTCTGCCACTGTCAACTCTCACTCAGGTATCCAGGAAGTGGCCTGTGTTGCTAGGGGACTGGCTTGATGCCAGGTGGCTGGCAGAGTGGGGAAATGGGGAGCGGGGAGTGGACTGGGGTGTCTCTCAGGAAGGATCCAGGGGCAGAGGCTACTGGGTCCTGTGTCAGGGTCGAGGGCCATGAGAAGTATCCGAGGAAACTCAGCAGGTCAGGCCCCTTCCTCCCCAGGCTCTAATGAAGGTCCTGGACCCTGGTCTCTGCATTTTCTCTTTCAGCCTCAGAGTCTTCTTTTCGGGCCAGGGGTGGGTGTGCGCTGGTGGGGGTTGGAGGTGAGCCATCGGAAGGCCCATCGGAAAGCCCCAGCCCTGAGCCTTCCTGCAGGCAAGTATTTTGGGGGCCAGCAGTTGCCAAGCAACTGCTCTGGGTTGCCATGGGAACACTCACTTTTTTCTGGGGCTTGTCATTTTTAGGGGGATGCCACGATGCTTCCCATTCCCTTTCCTCTCCACTTCCTCATCCTGGCTTGGCTGCCCTGGGAGGGGACACTGGGAGCCCATAAGCTCACACCCCACCCCTGTGGGGGACCCACATACCCCTGGCCCTAAGATTCTTTGAGGCTCCAGAATCAAGAACCCCCAAAATGCAGAGCCCAGAGTCCAAGGCCCTCATTAGAGCAGGGAGACGATGAAAGGGGCTCATTAGCTCTGTTTACGTCTCCTTGCCGACATTAACCCCCACTTGGGGCCTGGGGCCTCCCAGCCCCGCCCTGCCCAGCAGCTGGGCCCGGCCCTGACCATTGGAAGGCCACTGTAATTGGAAGGAATGCAGTCCTGGTGCCTGGCCCTTCCCAGGCTTGTGTGCACACAGGGAGGTGCCATTGCCAAACTGCCACTACCTAGCTGTGGGAGTCCCTTCCCCTTCCAGTGCCTCAGTTTCCCCACCTGGAAGTGAGGATGGCAGTGGCACTTACCTTGCAGAGTGCTGAGCAGATACAAGGGACACTTTAGCACAAGGCCTATGGGCTGGCTGTCATCACCAGGCATCTCTGCAGCAGGGGACAGAGGGAAGGACTCTGTGGAGAATAGCCCTGTGGCTAGCATGCAATGGTGACTGACCACGCCACTGATGGCAGAGTGGCCACTGAATCCAGGTCCCCAGGCTTGTAGCCCATGCCTTCTCCACCAGATCTGTCTGCCCCATACCCCTGACCCTTCCACAGAAGCCAGGGTGCTCCCCAGGGGCCAGGCACCCAGTGCCAGCCAGGTGTACAGAGGCCAATATCTGCTGTGCGAATCAATCACTGAACCAACTGTCAAGGACCAGCAGCCTCAGGGGCGGGCCTGGTAGCTCGGTGAGTGAGGAGGTAGTAGGAGGGCCTTGTGCGGGTAGGGAGGTGACAGTAAGAAATGGCCTCTGGCCGGATGCAGTGTGTCTCATGCCTTTAATCCTAGCACTTTGGGAGGCCGAGGTAGCAGGATCGCTTGGGCCCTGGTGTTTGAGACCAGCCTGGGCAACATGGTGAAACTCTTGTTTCTACAAAAAAAATCCAAAAATTAGCTGGGAGTGTTGGCGTGCATCTGCCACCCCAGCTACTCTGGAGGTCTGAGCCCAGGAGGTCGAGGCTGCAGTGAGCCGTGATCCAGCCCCTGCACTGCAGCCTGGGCCACGGAGAAAGACCCTGTCTCAAAAAAAAAAAAAAAAAAAAAGGAATGGCTTCCACTCATTCCACTCCCGGGCCAGCGGCCCACTGTGCACTCCACTCCCTTTCGCTGATGCCATGTGAGCGGCTCCATGGCGGGGACCGGACCCCTGCTCCTCAGCCCCACACTGCCTCGCGCCTTTGTATATCAAAGGGGCCTCTGAGGGGCCCTGCTGACCCCTATCAGGAGCAGCAGGACCACCTCAGGCATCCCAGCTCCCCTGAGGCAGGGTCTGGGGCTGGGGTTGGGGGGAAGGACCCCTCAAGTCTCTATTTGCACAGACAGCCCACCCGTGCCCAGGGCTGCCTTCCGAGCACACGCAGACCTGGGCCTGCAGTAACAGGAGAGCTATTTGCAAACCGCAGGTGTAATCAGCCGCAGGGCCTCTGGAGAGGCCTGAGAAAGGACAGCTCGGCTTGCAGGTGAGAAACCAAACGAAAGGCAAACTCCTGGCCCCTGTGGGCCCGGCCCCTGCAGCCTCGCAGGTCCCCTATCCCTCCTCCCTGCCTTCCTTTTCGCCCCGTTGACACCACGGTCTGCAAACCATGGTCCTCCTCGCCACCCCTGTCACCTCCTCCTCGGCCCCCCCGCCGGCCTCCGACGCAAAGTCGCCACCCAGTCACCCTGCCTCGGCCCCGCCTGGTTTGATTTCCTCCCGTGTGTGTCACCCATGAGGTGGCCGTGCCCCTGGCCTGTTTACAGCTGTGCGCAGGCTCCTCGCAACCCGAAAGCGAGACCTTTGTCTGCGGCAGCTCCGCGCCGGGCTGGGCGGCCGCACGGGAGGGCACAGCGCCACCTGCTGGTGCTGCCGCCAGAACGCGCCAAGCTGGGGAGCAGGCGGGCTCCGCTCACGCCCCCACACCCCCTAGCTGGGGGCTGGGTTCCTGCGATGTCCTCCGACTCCCCGCTGCTCCCCTACTCCCCGTAGGCACGCGGGTACCTGGCCTTTGGGAGGGGGATCATTCCCAATACTCCTGTTACGGTTGAACTGTGTCCCCCCAAAAGATCCCTGGTACCCGTGAATGAGATCTTATTTGGAAATAGGGTCTGTGCGGATAGAATCTGGGTGAGGTCATACTGGATTAGGGTGGGCCTTAATCCAATGACTGCTATCCTTATGATAACAGGGAAAATTGGACAGACACGCATAGGCGGCCATGTGATGATGGAGGCACAGTTTGGAGTCACAAGTCTACAAAACCAGGAACAAATGCCAAGGAAACTGGCAGCCACCAGAGGTTGGAAGATGCAAGGAAGGATCCTCTCCTAGAGGCTTCAGAGACAGCAGGGCCTTGCTGACCCCTGGATTTTGGACTTCTGGCCTTTAGAACTGTGAGAGAATAAATTTCTGTTGTGTTGAGCCACCCAGCACTTTGTGACAGCAGCCTGGGAAACTGACCCGATAGACACTGGCCCCAGTCATCGCCCTCTGTGCCATCACCACACCTCCCCTCCGCGAATCAACCATGACCACAGGACGCCTCCTTCTGGAATCTGTGCCCACCCACTCCCCAGATGAGCACTTCCCCTTCCCCTGGCAACTTCCCGGACTGTGTTACCCCCCGCCCTGGCATGGCCTGGCCCAGGAGACAGATACGAAATGAATGAGCGAATTTTGCTACTTCGTCATATTCAGATGTTTGTAAAAATCAAGTGGCAGCAGTGCTGGGGGTTAAGGAAATGGGAAGAGTGATGGCAGGTGTGTGAGGGGAGACAAGGGGGCACTTCCAGGTACTCACAGCCACCCTGGGAGCTGGGACAGCCAACCAGTGTGTTCTCATGCCCCCAGCCCCTGAGGCTCAGAGAGGGAAAGCCATCTGGGTCACCAAGCTCCTGTCTCTTGCCAGTTCTGTGACCCCAAACTAGTCATTGTGCCTTTCAGGGCCTCCCCAGTCTCCCGACCTGCACAATGGGGATGGTTCTAACATCTACTTCCTGGGGAAATCACCATGCTAATGTGAGACAATACTACAAAACCTGTCAGCTACCTCACAGACTTAGAGATGGAAGGATTAGGAAGGGAAGGGGCCTTCAGAGACTGCAGGGCCCTGCTGACCGCTGGATTTTAGACCTCTGGCCTTTACAACTGTGAGGAAAGAGACTTCTCACAGGGGCGAGACACAGCCCGGAATACAAGTCGGACAGGCTGGGCACTGGTGCTGTGATCTAGGGAAAGTCACTCCCTTCTTGGTCTGGTTTCCTCGTCTGCACCATGAACGGGTTGAAAATTAAGCAAAAATCAGATATCGGCCCCCTGTGGCATACGGGAGCATCTTCCAATGGGAACACCTTCTGATGGCTCCCATTATGTTTGTTTGTTTGTTCGTTTGTTTATTGAGACAGGGTCTGGCTCTGTCGCCCAGGCTGGAGTGCAGTGGCATGATCTTGGCTCACCGCAATCTCCACCTCCCAGGTTCACGTGATTCTCCTGCCTCAGCCTCCAGAGTAGCTGGGATTATAGGCACCTGCCAAGACACCCAGCTAATTTTTGTATTTCTTTTTTTTTTGAGACAGAGTCTCGCTCTGTCGCCCAGGCTGGAGTGCAGTGGCACAATCTCGGCTCACTGCAAGCTCCGCCTCCCGGGTTCACGCCATTCTCCTGCCTCAGCCTCTCCGAGTAGCTGGGACTACAGGCGCCCGCCACCACGCCCGGCTAATTTTTTTGTATTTTTTAGTAGAGACAGGGTTTCACCGTGGTCTCGATCTCCTGACCTCGTGATCCGCCCGCCTCAGCCTCCCAAAGTGCTGGGATTACAAGTGTGAGCCACCGCGCCCGGCCTGTATTTCTTTTTTGTAGGGACGGGGTTTCACCATGTTGGCCAGGCTGGTGTTGAACTCCTGACCTCAGGTGATCCACCTGCCTCGGCCTCCCAAAGTGCCGAGATTACAGGTGTGAGCCACCGCACCCGACCTCTGTTATGTTCAGAATCAGGCCTGACTGCCTCCTCTCAGCCACTGTCCCAGGCAGCCTCCACACTGGCTCCAGAGATCCCTGCCTCCTGGTACATAAGTTGCTGAGTGATCCCCTTCCTCCGAGGGTGATTGGATTTAGTGACTGGCTTCTCACCAACAGAATACAGCACAGATGACATGAGGTCACTTCCAAGATTTACAAAACACTGTGACTTCTGTCTTGCTTGTTTGCTCTTGTTTTCCTCCCCACCCTCACCCCTCACTCTGGGGAAGTGAGTTCTGATGCCATGAGCTGCCTGCCCTACAGAGAGACCCACATGGCAGTGAACCAAGGGAGGGCCCCCACCAACAGTCACAGAGGAACTGACGCCCTCAGTCAAAACTGAATCCTGCCAGTAACATGAGAATGGCCTGGGGGCGGGTCCTGCCCAGTCCAGCCATGGATGAGACCCCAGTCCCAGCCTCCCTTGAGACCTGGGGGCAGAGGCACCCAGCTGAGCTGCCCTGGATTCAGGTCCACAGAAACTGTGTGATGATCAATGTCTGTTGCTGGAAGCTGTACATTAGGGTAGTGTTGTCACACAGCTGTCTCCAGGCCCCTGGGCTGCCCCTCCCGCCCCCAGCTCACTTGGGCCACACTGGCCTCCTTTCTCACTCCTCTCTGGCCAAACTTATTTCTGCCTCCCAGCCCTGCCTGCTGAGCCTTCTCCATCACACTGTCTAGACTCGTGCAGGGCTGGCCCATGCTTTGTCTTCTGGTCACAGCACAGATGTTCCCTTAGCAAGACCTCTCAGACCCCCACCCAGCAGGCCCCAGCCCTCCCTGGCAGCCCCGGCATTATTTTCGCTGCAGCACTTGCTTTTTCCTTTCTGTGCCTGTTTGCTTTTGTGCCCTATCCATCGCCCCCTCCAGACTGCCAGCTCCAGAGGGCAGGCCCTCCTGGGTCACTTTCAGAGGCACGCCCAAGCCCAAGGCTGCCCCCTCCCCAACCCAGGGTGAGTGCTTGGGCACACCTGCTGACGGGAAAGAGGAGGCTCTCGGAGCCCCCTCCCGCCTCTGAGCAGCTCACATTGTGGAGAGGGATGCTAGTAATGGGGGGTGTGCATTGGGTGGAGGCGGGGGTCCCCCAGAGGGACCCTGCCGGGCTCTCCCTGACTCCAGTTGCTCCAAGGAGCACAGTGGGCACTGCCTCCCCCTGGTGGCCGGCAATAGCACAGCAGCAGCCTCAGGCAGAAAACCCAGAAAACAAAACACACACCTTTGTTTGGGTGTTGTCAAGGTAGCAGCTTTCCCGAGTCCCAGGGGGTCAAAGGAGCAGAACCTGCAGTCTCCAGGGGTAATTCAAGGAGCCTCAGAAGCTTCGTTTGCTCCCCTTTTTCCCTCTGCTGGCCCTGGGGTGTCCAGTTCACTCGTGAGGCCTCCTCACTCCAACCAGGGCAACGGCTCTGGCCCCACTTCCAAATAAGAACCCTGAGGCTTCAACAAGGACAGTCTTGTCCCACGAGAGTGGTCCAGTGCTTGGCCACGCTCTGCACCACCCCAGGCCCTCAGCCCTTCAGCCCCCCAGACTTCTCTTGCTCAGAAGGACCTCCAAGAAGAAGGCATTTTCCACAGATCTCGGTGGGTAGTGGGGGCATCCCCAATGGAGATCTAAGGCCGACAGACACGTCTACGGGCCTGTGGGACCCTTGGGGTCACCCAGGCCAAACATTCCAATTTATAGAGCAGGAATTCGAGGCTTCCTTTCCTACAGCCCGTCCACATTGAAGGAGTCTTTTCCTGCTTCCAGGTGATCACAGCGGTGAACACAGAACCCCACAATCTGTCCTCTCCAGGCTGCCCCACCCCAGACAGATCCTGGGAACCTTGGAGAACCCCCGCCCATCAAGCTGACGTGTCCTCCCCTTGACCCCCACCCCGTGCCATGGCCCCAGGCATGTTGCTGGGTACCGGATGCCCCTGCCCATGGCAGAGCAGCCCCCGCCCTCTTTCTTCTTTCCCCCAGTCACTTCCCCAGCGTCCCGTCCTACTCTGAGCCCCAGGAAGTGTGTGGTGTGTGTGTCTGCGTGTGTGTCAGCATGTATGCGCAGGCCTGCGCCTGTGCGTGCGCGGAGAAGCCCAGGCAAAGGAGCCCACATGGCAGATGGGCAGGGGTCCCCAGATCTTAGAGGCTGTCATTCCCAAAGCAAACCCCACGGGAAGGGTGAGCCGAGCCCTTCCCGGCCTAAGAGGCCGGAACCCTCCTTTCATCTCTGGACTCCGCCAACTTCGTGTGCCCCGGGCCAGTCCCTGCCCCTCTCCTGTCCTCAGTTTCCCTACTGTCCCGGGCGGGGTTGGACGCGGAGCTGCGTAAGCGCACGCTCTGCGTGGACGCGGCGCTGGGCTCCCTCCCCCCGGTGGGTGTGGGCGGGGGCGTGAGGTCCTCCCTCCACTCGCGACGCGGGGCTGGGGACGGCGCGCACTCACCTGGCAATCTACCATCATCCTCAGCCTTGGTGGCTCATCGCCGGCCCCAGGGCGGAGCCCGGGGCTCGCAGAGGCCGCTCGCCTCGGCCCGCGCGCGGCGCAGGGGTGCGCCCGGCTGCGGGGCTCATGGCGCGGCCTCCGGTCCCCGCCGGGCCCAGGACTTTGCGGCCCTCGGGGCCGCCCCGGCCGCCGCCAGCGCCGCTCCCATTGTCTGCGCCGCGCCGCGCTCCGGCCGCTCGGGCCCCGCCGCTCGGTTCCGCTCCCGCTCCCGGGGCTCGGGCCCGGGTGGGCGGGGACAGCCTCGGCCCCGCCCCAGCCCGCCCGCAGGTGCGAGGGGCGCGCCCCGCTGCGCGAGCTCGGGGACGCGCTCGGGGGCGCGCTCAGGCCTCCCTCCCGCGGGCCAACGCGGGTGTTCCCCGCGCGGGGCAGCCGGGCCTGGTGTCCAAGGCCGGGCGCGCACGCGGGGCCTGCGCGGGACCGCAGACAGCGCGTGCACGTCACTCCACCTCGCCGCGCGCACGCGCCACGCGCCACGCGCCACGCGCCACGCTCCAAGCGCTGTGTGCGGCCGATCTCACGTGTCCCTCCGCCCCAGCAGCCTGCTCAGTACTCCCCACCGCCCTGGGACCTAGGGCCAACCTCGCCCCAGCCAGGCGGGGGCCCCTGAGTCGGCGCGCCGGCGTCACCAAATATACACGTTCACCCTGTCGCCCAGCACCCCGATGCCACCTGCTGGACTCGGCTTGGCGGATGGCTGGGTGCTGGGGGACCCGAGGTGACAGCGGACTCAGCCTGGGCAGGGAGAAAGTCAGGTCTCCCCTTCCCCTCCTCTTCCCCACCTCCCTCCTTGTCTTCCCCGACAGCACCCGGGACTACAAGGTCCAGCTGCAGCTTCAGCTGGTGTAAGACGGGGCTCGAGGGAGCCTTGGGGAAGGAGGCCTCACACTGGGGTTGAGCGACTGTTGGGGGTGGTCAGTGTTATTAGGGCTCACTGATTTCGTCCCTTTTTATTTTTTATTTATTTATTTTTGTTTTTGAGATGGAGTCTCGTTTGTTTGTTTTTTGAGACGAAGTCTCACTCTTGTCCCCCAGGCTGGAGTGCAATGGTGCGATCTCAGCTCACTGCACCCTCCGCCTCCCAGGTTCAAGCAATTCTGCCTCAGCCTCCTGAGTAGCTGGGATTACAGGCACCTGCCACCACGCCCGGTTAATTTTGTATTTTTAGTAGAGACAGGGTTTCACCATGTTGGCCAGGCTGGTCTGGAACTCCAGACGTCAGGTGATCCGCCCGCCTCGGCCTCCCAAAGTGCTGGGATTACAGGCATGAGCCACTGCACCAGCCGCAGTCTCCTTCTTGTCGACCAGGCTGGAGTGCAGTGGCTAGATCACGGCTCACTGCAACTTCTGCCTCCTGGGTTCAAGTGATTCTCCTGCCTCAGCCTCCCAAGTAGCTGGGATTACAGGTGCACGCCGCCACCACCACGCCCTACTAATTTGTGTTTTTAGTAGAGACAGAATTTCACCATGTTGGCCAGGCTGGTCTCGAACTTCTGACCTCAGGTGATCTGCCCGCTCGGCCTCCCAAAGTGTTGGGATTACAGGCGTGAGTCACTGTGCCTGGCCGTCCCTTTTATTTATTTATTTTATTTATTTTAATTTTTTGAGACAGAGTCTCATTCTGTCACCCAAACTGGAGTGCAATGGCACAGTCTCGGCTCACTGCAACCTCCGCCTCCCAGGTTCAAGTGATTATCCCATCTCAGCCTCCCGAGTAGCTGGGACTACAGGCATGTGCCATCACACCTGGCTAATTTTTGTATTTTTAGTAGAGACGGGGTTTCACTGTGTTGGCCAGGCTGGTCTGGAACTTCTGACCTCGTAATCTTCCCACCTTGGCCTCCCAAAGTGCTGGGATTACAGGCGTGAGCCACTGTGCCCCGCCCTTTTTATTTTTATAAAAACTATGTAGAGACGAAGCCTCACTGTGTTGCCCAGGCTGGTTTGGAACTCTTGGGCTCGAGCGATCCTCCTGCCTTGGCCTCCCAAAGTGCCGGAATTACAGGCGTGAGCCACCGTGCCCAGCTTCATTCAATTTTATATCAGAGCCAAGGCACCAGCACTGCAGGCCACTCAGCTGTAAGTGGCCAGGCCCTGCTGTGCATGGTGACCCCCACTTCATGGCTCTTCCCTGTCACTCATCCCCGAGCTGGTCACCAGAGGCCTCATCCTGTGTTGGGGCCTCGCTGGCCAGGTATCCCCTGAGTCCAGCACTTGGGCCCCATATATATTGATCCTCCTGCTGGGACAGACCTGCAGTGACCCCTGCCTCCTTGCCTGGCATTCAGAACCCTGTGTGACCTGGTCCCTATACCCCAACTCTAGCCTCCTGGGGCCGTCCTGACCCAGGGACCCCATCAAGCCCCTGCCCCTCTCAGAGCCCCCTGCCAGCACTGCCCCTCCCTGTATCCTCCTCCACAATGCACTCACCTTCAGAGCTGCACTCCTCCCACCCTGTGCAGAGCACAGTCTCGAACCCGGATGACCTGGGTTCAAACCTGCAGCTGGGCCACATCACAGGCAAGCTCATGGTGACCTCTCAGAGTCTGTTTCCTCTACTGAAAATGGGTCAGGGACTGCCACCCGGGAGGGTGTGCCAGGGGTAAAGCTGGGTGTAAGTGGGGTGAGGGAGGTATGGGGGATTTCTCCCCTGCTAGGCGGAGCTGCCCAGGCCTCAGAGTCTGCTGTCACCTCGGGTCCCCCATCTCCCAGCCATCCACCCAGCTGAGTCCAGCGCTTCCATGGCCCTGTCTCTGCTTTCAACAGAAGCTCCTCGGAGGCAGGGCCTACTCCTTCAGCACAGAACCCCTTCCATGGAGCACGTGCTCCCTATGAGGGACACAGAGGCCATGGTTTCATTCCTGCTCCTCTGCCCAGGAGGCACCCAGAGCCCCTTCAAGACTCCAGGCCTCTCCAGCCCAGTCTGTCTCCTCCAACTGGTCACTCCATCTGTCCACACTCTTGGGATCTGTCGCTGCTCACCGGCCAAACCACAGGTGCAGGAAGAATGAACTCAGGGCTGGCCCCAGCTTTTCCACAGGTGACCAAGTGGGTGGGTGCCTGCCCATTCTAGTATGACCAGAGTCTACCCCACCCTCCTCTCTGTCTTCTCCTTCCATGGAAAAGATGCTGCTGTCTCCAGGGTGGTGAGCACCAGGCCGCCAAGCCCTGAACCCATACCCCACCCGATTTCTTCGTGGCCAGGCAGACAGAACCACACTGTAGGCCTCTGAAGTCCTTCTGGGTCCAGACTGGAGAGGTCATCTTCCCGCGCCCTCTAATCCTGGCCTGTACCATTGGCTCAGAGTCCCACGCCCACTAGTGACCTCACAGGGCTGCAGTGACCCTGGATACAGGAGCTCCCAGGGTTGTCCGGCTGCTGGGCTGCATACCCCTCTACGCAGTTGGGAGTGTGGCGGATCTGCTAGCATGCTCCGCTTCACCCAGTCTCCCTGGAGAACTGGAATGAAATCCTGTCCGTTGCAGCCTCTAGCTTTAGCTCAGATTTTCTGGAGTAACTATATCCCCTACCCCCTGCCCCTATTCGATTGTGTTTGAAATCCAGTCTGCCTGTGTCCCCACTGCCTGATGGAACAGACACTGGGGACACAGGCAGGCTGGATGTGCAGGTAAAAACCACCTTAGTGGCCGGGCACAGTGGCTCACACCTGTAATCCCAGCACTTTGGGAGGTCGAGGCAGGTGGATCACTTGAGGCCAGGAGTTTGAGACCAGCCTGGCCAACATGGTGAAACCCTGTCTCTACTAAAGATACAAAAATTAACTGGGTGTGGCGGGCGCCTGTAATCCCAGCTACTCGGGAGTCTGAGGCAGGAGAATCGCTTGAACCTGGGGGGCAGAGGTTGCAGAGAGCCAAGATCACGCCACTGAACTCCAGCCTGGGTGACAGGAGTGAAATTCGGTCTCAAACAAAACAAAACAAAACAAACAAACAAAAAAATCACCCTAGCTAGGGTTGAGCACACACCCCCTTTAATATAAAACTGCCCCAAACCCTCTTAAGAAGGAGATGGCTAGTCCCCTGAGAGTGCGGCTCACTTTGGGGTGCAGGAAACCAGAGGGAGCCTAGACCTGCTCCATTTCAAAGGCTGGCTCTGGGGGCCTGAGTGAGGAATTGGCTACATGTGGTTGGGAGACATCAAGGGACCCAGGACCCCTGTCACCAGAGAAAAGGGGTCTAGGGCGCCTTCATACTAGGGTATTAGAAATGCTACGTTAAGGGCAATATGTAATAAACGGGGGACTGGCGTGGCAGGGTTCTGGCACTCTGAGTCGGGCTGAGGCTTCAGAGCCTGCCCCACAAAGGCACGGCTGCAGAACGCGGCAAGCCTGCCGGGCCCTGCCTTTGTCACTGCGCCTCGCCTCCCCCTGTCTCACCGTTCCTATGCCGCATTACGGTGAGATCTTGTGTGCTACTGTGTGCACAGCCCTCTGCAGTTCACAGTGGCCTTTCCACATCCCTTTTCCGGTGGAATTCGCCTGACTGACAGAGGGAGGCGGGACAGGGCTGGTCTGCACGCTAGTGAAGCACTGGTGGCTGCAGGTCTTTGGGTCCCCATCCATGGCAGCCCCCAGCTCCGTGGTCAGCTCCTCAGGCAGCTGATATCCTTGTCCAGTGTAGAAAAGCGGATCAGCTTCAGGCTGGGTGGCTGGGGCTTCCTGTCGTCCCAGAGGTACTCAGGGGACAGCACCTTGGACGGCTTGTTTGAGATGAAGCGACGGTTCAGGTGGCTTTCCTCCCACCAGGCTGCCATGAGGCCATTGGCCTTGTCCGCCAGGATGGCCATGTGGCAGCCCCTGGTAAACTCATATACCCTGGCCACCTGCCCCCTGAAGACTGCCCCACCACAATAGAAGTCCCCTTCACTGTCTGCCACAAAGGCAGTGGAAACACGCCTGCGCTCATAGGGGAACTGCTGGCGGGGAACGGCGTAGTAGCTTGGGTGAATGGCAGCCACCAGGTCTCCCAGGGTCTCGGGGCCCCATGGGTTCTGAAACACCATGTCCACGTCAAGGCAGAAGACGTAGTCCACCTCTCGGTGAGCCCTCTTAGCAATGTGCTGGCTGATGGTCTCCGTCCGGCGCGTGGATGTCTCCTCTCACTAGGAGTGACCTTGGATGGGGATGGTGCTGAGGAGCCGGTGGGGACCCAGCGGGACCCCGGGAACGGCTGCAGGGTTGTCAGTGAAGATGTAGTAGTGCACCCGGTACCCACGCATGAAGAACTCCTCGGCCGACTCCAGGAAGGACTGGATGAAGTGAGTGTACCTAGTGATGATCACCCGGTCACCCACTGCTACCCCAGCAGCCTGACTGGGTCCCCACAGTGTGCCGGGGTCAGCCAGGCTGGGGTCCACCTGCCAGCTCCCCATGTCAAGATGTCACTCTCCTCCGGCCCTCTGGGTCCTCATTTGTCCAATTCCCAAAATGCTAGTACCAGCCTCTTACGGCTATTGTAAGCATGTTCCTGGTAGAGTTTCTTACGCTCCCAGACCAGGTGAACTTTTACTGAGCAATTTCTAAGTGCCCAGCGACGTTCTAAGAATTCTTATGATCTTTGGTCCTCATAGGCTGTCTTAAAGCGTGCCCATTTTACAGGCAGGAACATTGAGGATCACAGAGAAGAAAGTAGGGAAGAAGCAGGTAAGTGGACGAATCAAGGGAAGGCAAGTTGAGCTAGATGCTGGGGACGTGGAGTGGGGTGTGGCTGACACAGCCCTGCCCCCAGGCCAAAACTCATTGGACAAGAAGGACACCTGACCCTAGGTGGGCCATTCATCATCTGGCCATGCTTTAGGGCTTGGGACTCCAGGAAGGAGTCCCAGAGGCCCAGAGGGAGGCTGCCAAGCGGCAGCTCCTAAAGGAAGGCCAGGTGGGGTCATGGGAGAGACGAGGGCAGAGGAGGGGTCTAGATGAAACAGGGAGGGGCAAGGGCGCCTCCTGACAAAGGCTCCTGCTGTGCCCTCACCTGGACTCTGCCTCCCGTCTATGCTAGAGCCAGATCCCCTACCCCAGGAAGCCCCCATCCCACTATCACACCCTACACTGTACTTTCTATCTGCTCGGCACCTGGTTCTGAGCCTCCCGGGTGCCCAGCAGGGTCCTGTGTGCACGTCTGGTCTCTTCCCAGTTATAAACTCCTGTGGCTCAGGAAGACCTCCTTCCCCTTCCCCAGCCCGCTACTCACTTCCCCACGGCAAACACCGTGACCCCAGTGGTCAGGTTCAGTGGCTGGTAGATGTGCTGCAGAAGCTCTGGGTTGAAGGTTCCCTCGGAGACGATGGGCGCCAACCAGGGTGTGAGTGTCAGCAGCTGTGTGGGCCCGGCAGCAGGGGGGCCGTGGGCACTGAGACCCTCCCCTGTGAAAGCCTGAGTCTCATCCCGGCCCTGGCTCTCACACTGTGTGACCCGGGGCAGCTTCGTCCCCATCTCTGGGCCCCCCGTCCTCATATGGAAAGTGGGGATAATGATAGCCACCTCCCAGCAGGACTGGGAGGACCAGGAGTTAACGCACACCAAGGAGGAGGTGGCATTGTCCATGTGTGCCAAGCCCCTAATAAATGAGAGTCATTAAAAAGGGCAAGACCACGTGGTTATGAACAATGGCCTGAGCACCTCCTGAGTGCAAGCACGGTGCAGATGTTACAATACCTCTCATCTGCTCCTCCAGCCTCCAGTGAGCTAGGCACTATTATCCACCTGCACAGAAAAAGCTCAGAGCAGTTGGGTACGCTGCCCAGGGTCACACAGCCCAGGTCCCTGACTCCCAGCCCTGTGTCTTTCCACAGTCCCTAACTCTCTGGGCCCCAAGGCCACCCTGATGTTAGCACCTCCACTACCCCAACTTATAAATCAGAGCTCTTTTGGCCCTTCCCCCGACCCCCATCAGGCCTCTCCATGACACCTACCTGTGTTCCAGCAGCTTGGGCTGGGGGTACTGGGACCTGCAACCAAGAAGGGCCAGTGGTGGAGGGGAGCCACCACCCTCAGGGCCACAAAAGAGGAAATGCCAGTCTCCTTACCATACCACGGGCTGGAGTGGCTTCTCCCTCTTGTAGTGCAGCTTCATGTTGCTGGTGGCAGAGGCAAGAAAGAGCCATCATCATGGGGCTGGGGACAGAGATACTGAGCACAGGAAGAAGGAGGAGTCAGAGGCCCCTGCGGGCGGGCACCCAGGGTCCGTGCAGGCTCCCTCTGACCTTCCCCCACAGCCCCACCTGACTCTACAGAGGAGCTGGGGACCCCTACAGAAGTGATCTGTCCAGGGTCATTGAGAGACTAAGTGGCAGGGCAGTGATTCGAACCCAGTGCCGCTTGGTCCTAAGGCTGATGCTTTTCCAACCACATCGCTCTCGTTGTCGGAAAGAAGATTTGAAAATCTGCAAAGGGCCAGGCACGGTGGCTCACGCCTGTAATCCCAGCACTTTGGGAGGCCGAGGCGGGTGGATCACAAGGCCAGGAGTTCAAGACCAGCCTGGCCAAGATGGTGAAACCGCGTCTCTACTAAAAATACAAAAATTAGCTGGGCGTGGTGGCGGGTGCCTGTAATCCCAGCTACTCCGGAGGCTGAGGCAGGAGAATTGCTTGAACCCGGGAGGCAGAGGTTGCAGTGAGCTGAGATCGCACCATTGCACTCCAGCCTGCGTGACAGAGTGAGAATCCATCTCAAAAAAAAAAAAAAAAAAAAAAAAAGGCAGGGGGG
>NW_026652285.1:105397214-105599448 GCF_009828535.3 Hylobates moloch
GTAAGGATGCCACCCACTGATGACACAGTAGTCTGCCAGGTCCTTGTAAGTTTCTTTTCTTTCTTTTCCTTTTTGAGGTGGGGTCTATCTGTGTTGGCCAGGCTGGAGTGCAGTGGCACAATCTCGGCTAACTGCAGCCTTGACCGCCTGAGCTCAAGCGATCCTCCCACACCAGCCCCCTGAGGAGCTGGGACCACAGGCGCCACATCCAGCTGTTTTTGTGTTAATATTTTTGGTAGAGACTGGGTTTCACCATGTTGCCCAGGCTGGTCTTGAACTCCTGAGCTCAAGTGATCTGCCTGTCTCGGCCCCCTAAAGTGCTGGGATTACAGGTATGAGCTGCCTTGCCTGGTGCCCTGTGAGTTTCAATACATCATGTATGATGGAGTGGTTGAAGCCTCCTTGAACTCTTCCACCTCTAGGCTCTGCTTTTTTATTTGTGGTAAACTATACGAAACACAAGATTTCCTACTTTAGCCGTATTTAAGTGCACAATTCAGTGGCATTAGGTACATTCACATCGTCATGCAACCATCCAACACTTGTGTCCAGAACTTTTTCATCATCCCAAAAGGAAGCTTGGTCCTCATTAAACAACAGCTTGCCATTGCCCCTCCCCCAGCCCCTGGGAACCATAATTCTACTTCTGCCTCTATGAACTTGAGTATGGAAGGTACTTCCAATAAGTGGAATAATAAAGTTTTTGTCCTTTTGTGATTAGTAGCTACTTTTTTTTTCTTTTTTTAGATGGAGACTCAGTAACCTTGTCATCCCAGCTGGAGTTCAGTGGTGTGATCTTGGCTCACTGTAACTTCAGCCTCCTGGGTTCAAGTGATTCTCCTGCCTCAGCCTCCCAAGTAGCTGGGAGTACAGGTGTGTGCCACCACAGCCTGCCAATTTTTGTATTTTTATTAGAGACGGGGTTTCATCATGTTGGCCAGGCTGGTCTCGAACTCCTGAGCTCAAGTGATCCACCAGCCTCGGCCTCCCAAAGTGCCGGGATTATAGGCATAAGCCGATATACCCAGCCAAGTTGCTACTCTTGAATCAATTTTTTAAAGTCAGTTCGTCAAATTGGCCCTCTGCCCTAGTTTCCTACAAGCAAGCATGTTTCAGGGCCCTGCTCAGAAAGCCCTGGGATTCCAAAAAGCGGTCAGGAGTTAGAAGGAGTACCAAACAACCCAGCATTCTGCGCCTCCCTGGCAGCGAGCTCCTCTTTTCTCTCCACAAGCCCAGACACACTCCAGCTGCAGTGAAGAGTTACACACAAGAATACAAAAGCAGGCCGGTGTGGTGGCTCATGCCTGCAATCCCGGCAGGGGCGAGTTGGGAGAACACCTTGAGGCCAGGAGTTCCAGACCAGCCTGGGCAACATGTGAGACCCTGTCTCTACAAACAAATAAAACAAAATTAGCTAGGAGGTGTGGTGGTGAGTACCTGTGGTCCTAGCTACTCCGGAGGCTAAGGTGTGAGGATCACTTGAGCCCAGGAGGCCAAGGCTGTAGCGAGCTGTGATCGTGCCACTGCACTCCAGCCTGGGCAACAGAGCCAGACCTTATCTCCCCCCACCACACACACACACACAAGATAGACAAACTGGAAAGAAAAAAAAAGTTGTAGGTATACTCAGCCAAGAGTGATGATAGAGAACCCACAAACAGAGAAGGTGGGGAAGAAGCACTTCACACAAGAAAAAATTCAATTAATGGGAAGACGTAGGGAAATGAGAGTCTCACTAGTAATAATAATAAAAAAAAATTAAGGCCAGGGGTGGTGGTTCACACCTTTAATCTCAGCACTTTTGGAGGCCGATGGGGGGCAAAGCCTGGCCAAGGGGGTCAAAGACCAACCTGGCCAACATGATGAAACACTGTTTCTACTAAAAATACAAAAATTAGCTGGTGCACCTGTAATCCCAGCTATTCAGGTGGCTGAGGCATGACAATTGCTTGAACCCGGGAGGCAGAGGTCGCAATGAGCTGAGATCACGCCACTGTACTCCAGCCTGGGCGGCAGAGCAAGACTCTGTCTCAATATAATAATAATAATAAATAAATAAAATTTATACCAAAGAGGATAGCATTTTCCCTCTCCCAATCAGCAAGGTAGGTTCATTTTTGTTTTCATAACCCCTGGTATTCCCGGCAGTAGCCCAGGTGTACTACATGGTGGCTTTGCTGGGTACTGCTTGGGCAGGGCACATGAATAAGTGACTGATGTGCTGTGGTCCTTCTGGAAATAACCCAATGAGTTGCATCAGAACCTATCCGCATCCTCTGGCCACTAAGGGAACATATCTGAACAAAGTGATCTTTGAAATGGAGAAAGGGTCATGCTGCTCATCACAAACTAACTTAGAGCCTGGGAAACTGGGAGCAACCTAAATGCCAAGAGCAATTGGTGGTGGGAAAGAGAGAGGGGCTCAAAAATTATGTACCAGCCCCTGGGTGGAATAAGATGATGGTGACCGGACCGATGCATTAGCTCATGCCTGTAATCTCAGCACTTTGGGAGGCTGAGGGAGGCGGATCACTTGAGGTCAGGAGTTCCAGACCAGCTGGCCAACATGGTGAAACGCCCTCTCAACTAAAAATACGAAAATTAGCTGGGTATGGTGGCGGGTGCCTGTAATCCCAGCTACTTGGGAGGCTGAGACAGGAGAATCTCTTGAACCGGGGAGGCGGAGGTTGCCGTGAGCCGAGATCGCGCCACTGCACTCCAGCCAGGGCGACAGAATGAGACTCTGACTCAAAAAAAAAAAAAAAAAGACTCCTTAGGTGAGGAGGACTTTGGTCACATGTTCATTTGTTCCTTGAATCCATGGAACACAAAATTGAGCAACAAGGTCAAGTCCTAAAAGCACTGAACCCCTGCTGGTCACCGGGAGCAATAGCAGGCTATTTATGGGCATCATTGCACTCCATGTTCTCAGTGGCCAGACACAGCAAGCGAGGCTCACAGCTGTGCAACGAGTGGAAGGTCAGACCATGCAGGGGGCTGCAAGGATGCTGGAAGACCGAAATGGGAATTTCACTTCACGCTTGTCACAGCCCTTAAATTACCTAAATACTATTGCATTTATCAGAAACATGAACTTAGGACTCAGGAACCGACAGATGAAGTGAACTTAAATACTCCCCTGTCTCCCCAACTGTGAGCAGCCCACAGGGCCCCCAGTTCTCCTAGCCCCATCCATACTTACAAGATCTCTGGGCAGGGGAGATAATAGGGGACATAGGAGACTGGCAGCCAGTTCTCAAGATACACCCTGTGAATAAAAAACAACTGTCTATCCACTCTGCTCCAGAGGCTGAAAACACACCTCATGCACATAACTGGGAGTGAAGGCCTCCCACAGTGCATTAGGAGGCCAGGTCCCCTGTCATTCTGTAGGTCTGGCTGACCTTGGAGGACAAAGCCTGCTGTTATTCCCAGCATGTGTCACAGGGCCTGCCATGCAGTCATTCATTCACCCATAGAGTCATTCATTCCTAGGGAGTATATATTCTTGATGCCAGGCCCGCCACACAAACAGCAGTGTGACGGGCAGCCCCAGGAGCTTCATGGAAGGACAGAAACAGAGGGTGAATTTGGAACCGGGAACAGGGATTCCCCATCAACATTGGCTGAAGGATGGTCCAGGCAGAGAAAAGAGCAAGTCAAAGGCCAGGAGGCCAGTACAAGGCAGAATTCAGAAGCCAGAGACACTAGTTGGGTCTTGCTGGGGCTGGGGATGGAGAACAGGTGAGTCAGGAGGGGTTGATGGTATCTGGAATCCTATGAGGAGATCAAGGTTTTGGGGTTGACCTGCAGAGACAGAGGGAGTCCTGGGTGGGGATAGAGACAGGGAGAGCTCCGTGGGGCAGACTCACCACAGGACACTGAGACTTGTGCCCACCAACAGGCAGAAACCCAGACCCAGGGCCAGTCTCCAGCGATGCATTGCTGGGGGCTGCATCTAAGCCTGGGCACCTGAAGAGACCCCGCTGGCCTGGGTGGATGAGGCTGTCCCCTGGCAGGGATGTCAGGCTCTGAGCCTGGTCTCTGAGGTCCCAGGAACACACCTGCAAAGGAACACTTTTGTTTTTTTAAGATGGAGTTTCACTCTTGTCACCCAGGCTGGAGTGCAGTGGCGCAATCTCCGTTCACTGCAACCTCTTCTCTTGGATTCAAGCGATTCTCTTGTCTCAGCCTCCCGAGTAGCTGGGATTACAGGCATAAGCCACCACGCCAAGCTAATTTTTGTATTTTTAGTAGAGACGAGGTTTCACCATGTTGGTCAGGCTGGTCTCCTGACCTCAGGTGATCCACCCGCCTCAGCCTCCCAAAGTGCTGGGATTACAGGCTTGAGCCACTGCACCGGGCCAGGAACGCTCTTTATCGGGAGACGGTGACCCCAGCCCTGCAGCCCTGCCCTCCCCTCGGTCACCCACTGGGGTCGTGTGGACTCTAGGTCCCGCTGGACCCCGGGCTCAGCTCTGGCAGCTCTGGGAGGCGCACGGTGGCAGTGGCTCGGTGCTCAGCTGTTGCTTCCAGCTGTCCTTTGGGAGAGGGGCTGGGACCAACTTCGCGGAGGCGGCGGACCCCTGCCTCGGCTCCCGCGTCTCCCTCACTAGGTCCATTGTCGGAGGTGAGCCGAGGCCGCCGGGAGGGGCGCATGGGCCAGTGCACCGTCCGCTGGAAATCAAGCCCCGAGGCACAGCGAGGACACACGCAGTCTCAGCGCAGGATGCGCGGGAAGCGGCGCCCAGGATTCCCCGAAGGGAGCGAGGTGGCCGCTGTCCACCTCTCCGGGAGGCAGGGCCCAGGTTCTCCACGGAACGATGGGAACGCGACTCAACTCGCTGGCTCGGTGACCTTGGGCTAGTCATCCCCTGCTCCCGGCCTCAGTGGATGGGGGGCGGCACGCGGCGCCCAGCGGGAGGACAAGCGGGAACGGCTGTAAAACGCTGGGCGCAGCCCGGGCCACAGTCAGCGGAGAGCCGGGGTCCTGGGGATTAGGCCGCTGCCACTCGGGAGTGTCCGGCAAGCCCTCTGCCTCTCTCTTCCTCTGGGGCCTCAGTTTCCCCACCCGGGCCTCCAAGCCCCGTCTCGCCCCCGCCTCCCGCGAACGCAGAGCCCAGCCCCGAGCGCAGCCGGCCCCAGTCCGTGGTCGGGACCCGGGACCCTGGGTCCGAGATGCGCACCTCCTGGGCTCGGGGCCCTCGTCCTTTGCCCCCTGCGTGGCAGGAACTGGGTGGGGCCGAGGGAGCGCGACTGTCCCTACGGGGTGCAGACTTACTCCTTGCTGCCGGACCGGCGTTAGGACGGATGAAGGGGCGCCACCCCGGCGCGGAAAACGGACTCAGCTGGCCTGGGCCCCCGCGATACCCAGGCGATCGGCGGCGCAGGTGGAGCCTGGAGCAGGGCAGGCAGCGGGGCCGCGCGCGAGGCTGGAGAAGCCAGACAGGAAAGAGGGAGCCGCAGCCCCGCCCACCTACCGCAGGCCCCGCCCCTGCGGTCCGAGAGCCCCTTCCCTGCGGCCTGGGAGCAGGACCCCGGGGGACCGAGCGCCTGAGCTGACCCCTGGGCCTGGCTTCCGCTAGCCGCCTAGAACTCTGCCTAGGATGCAGCAGGCCCAACTCGGGGGGCCAAGAACCGCAGGTCCGGGGCCAGGGTAGGGTGCGGGTGGAGAAATGAAGCGATTTGTGGGGAAAACCTTACCTTGTTTATAAGAGCTTTGAAACAGTCACGGAAAGGGAGAACCAGCTGGACGCAGCTTGCTGTCCGGTTTAGGATCTGTCCTCCTTTGCTCAGGGCCTCTGAGCCAGGCGCCCCTACCCAGCGAGGGGACACAAGTGAGTGGCTCCCAGAATTACCCGGAGCCTCCGCGTCCTCTTCTGTGAAATGGGACTGGCAGCACTTTCTTCCCACGGCCTGTCGCGGTTGCATTATCCCTTCCACGAAGGGCTGCTCGTGTCCACCCCAGGGACTCTGGGACCCCAGGAGAGACCCTCTTGCAGCTCACCAGAGGTCGGTCAGCGCATGGGGTAGAAGGTTTTCGTAGCAAAAACCTCTCCTAGGAAGGGTGCGGGAGGGGAGGGACAGGAAGGCGAAATGAAGGGGCCCTAAGGGAAAATAAAGGAGAGAGTAACCAAAGGGGTGGGGGGTGGGACCCAGCCAGAGACGGGCTCAGAGAGGTTACGGGTGTGCTCCAGGTCACAGTGCAGCTGGAAGTTGGAAACCCACCCCTGTCTGGTGCCTGGGCACAGCCTCCCAGGCCCCTCAGGGGTGTGATGATTACCTGTGTCCTTGGGGTTTCTCTAGAGCACCTTGGGGTTCCTGTAAGGCAGGGCCTGTTTTCTCAGTCTGCGGGAGCCTGGCACGGGCCCTGGGAGCTGGTGAGTGCTGTTCAAAAGGTCATGCTTCCACCTTTTCGCTGCAAACACTAGCTCCCTGGGACCTGGTCTGGGATCTGCTGATTCGTTTTCCTTACTCGATTTATGTTTGCAAAGTTCCCTGGTCTGCCTTCCAGACACCGATGCCTCTCTGGGAATTGTTTTCTAATACAGCTTTAAGGTGAGCAAGACAGGACCGACCTAGCCCTATGGCTGTGCCTACTGGCCACAGCCCTCCCTTGGCCCAGCCGGCAGTCTCTCCATCCCTCCCCGCTGCACCCCCAGAGGAGAAAAAATGTGGCTTAAAGACAGCACTGGCCTGGAGGGGGCTGGGTGCAAAAAAGGTAAAGAAAGACAAGAGAGACCTCCATGACTTAAAAATGTAATAATCAAAGGCAAGGGAGGTAAAAGGAAGATGGGAGAAAACACTGTAGGTGCATATGGGCATCTTTCTCATCAGCAAGTTAAGTGGGCCAAAATAGGAATGTAGGCAGAGACTTGCAGTGTTCAAGGGAACCAGAAGGAACAAATCCAAGCCAGGCAGAGCGGGAGAAGAGCAGTGGGGAGAAGAGTCACTGCTAGCCTTCCAGTTCTGTCTCTCTCTGTCTCTGTTTTTCTGTCTGTCTCTCTATATATGACTTAAAGAAAACTCTTATTAAATATTACTTAAGGCCGAGCATGGTGGCTCAAGCCTGTAATCCCAGCACTTTGGGAGGCCAGGGTGGGAGGATCACATGAGCCCAGGAGTTCAAGAGCAGCCTGGGCAACATGGCAAGCTATGAGGCTGGAGCAGGGGTGCCAGGGTGAGACTATGTCTCAAAAATAAGTAAATAAATAAAATTTTTGTTTTACTTAACTATTTTTTTTTTTTTTTTTAGATGGAGTCTCACTCTGTCACCCGGGCTGGAGTGCAGTGGTGCGATCTGTTGAGATGGAGTCTTGCTCTGTCGCCCAGGCCGGACTGCAGTGGCTCAATCTCGGCTCACTGCAACCTCTGCCTCCCAGTTCAAGCAATTCTCCTGCCTCAGCCTCCTGAGTAGCTGGGATTACAACACCTGGCTGATTTATATATTTTTTTAAGTAGAGATGGGGTTTCACCATGTTGGCTAGGCTGGTCTCGAACTCCTGACCTCAGGTCATCCACCCACCTTGGCCTCCCCAAGTGCTGGGATTACAGGTGTGAGCCACTGTGCCTGGCCTTACTTAACTATCTTTTGAGGAGGTGGTGGGCCACTGAGGCTGGGACCCAGATCGGTGCTTCCACTGCTGGCTGTGGGTGAGATGCTGTCCCTGCTTTTGGGCTGTGAGCTCTCAGGACGTGGATGGTGCCTGGGGTTCACTGTCATATTCCAGGTGTCTGCACACAACAGGGGTGCTGGATGCATGAATGAGTGAAGGAATGAATGAACCCAAGACTTCTTTGTGTCTCAGGTTCCTCCTATGTCAAATAAGAGTACCTGTTTCAAGGGGCTGTTGGGAGGATGACACTGATTCATTCATCTATTTATTCAATAAATGTGAAGTGCCTCCTGTGCCTGAGGCTCTGTTCTAGAGGCTAAGAACAAACGGTGAACAAGCATGTTCCCCACTGGTGTGGAGTCCCCACCCTCCGAGCAGGGTTTAAATGAGGAAAGACGGGTCTCAGGCATGTGGTCCAAGCTCAGCGACAGCAGCTGCTGGGATCGGGAGGTCACACGCAAGTTCTTGTGCAGCAGCTCAGGACCAGCCTGGGTGGGGTCGGCAGTGGAGGGGATATAGGATTCTTGGTCCCAACTCACAGGCTATCCAATGTCCCTCTGTGGCCATTCCCCTCACTGGGCCTCAGCTTTTCATCTGGAAAATGGGCTTGTGAGAACATCCATCTCTCAGTTTCTCCATAAATTGGTCTTGATCTTCTGAAGCAGACAAAGAAGTGACCTGTCTTCCCACTGGTAATCCTGGAGGGCTAAGGGTTGCATTCATGAAGGGAACGGGGAAATGTCCTCTCCTAGGGGAATGGCTAAAGTCCCCCTTCTGGTTAGTGGCAGAGCTGGGCTGAGACCCCTTGGCTAAGAAAAAAGAGACCTCCGTGACTTAAAAATATAATAATCAAAGGCAAGGGAGGCCCTTGGGCTCCCCACCATGCACAGATCCTCTGTAATTGATCCCCCGTTGGGACCTACCTCTGGGATGCCAGAGAATGCTCCAGAGTGTTTCCCAGAAATAAGTGAGTTCATGGTCAAGTCTGGGAACTCAGGTGAGCAGGGGTGGCAGAACCCGCCAGACCTTTAATCTCTAAGGGGAGGTGGGGAGAGTCTGCAGAGCTTCCCTGGTGGCGGAGCTGGGGTGGAGGGACTGGGCAGGGTGGAGGCAGGCCCCGTGGCCCCCCGTGTGGACCTCACTTTCCTCACCTTAGGAGAAGCTTCTGTCTGGAACAAGAGCCAGTGCTCTCCTGAGTGGTCGGCAGGCATCTCTGCAAAGCTCGATTTGGACCCAGACATTGATCTTGGTTCCCCTTGGCCTTGGAACCTGGGGGTGGGCAGCAGCAGGAGGGTCCTGAGGACAGACCCCAAGTCTCAGCCCATCACCCAAGGTTCTGCCCCTGCTTTGCTGGGTGATCTTGGACAAAGCCTCAGTTTTTCCCGCTATGCATCGCAGCGACAGTTTCCTTTAGTGCTTGTCAAGCTGTGCCTCTCAGAGGCCTAGGAATGGGGTGTCAGGGAGGAGGCTCCTGAAGTGTGTCTGGGTTGGGGATAGGGAGTCCAGACCTCATCCCAGCTCCACCCTGAGCAGCTCTGTCCTGGGTTTGGTACATTGGGGTTCTACATCTGTATTATCAGAACAATGTTTCACTGCCCCAAAAAGATGGGGTTGAAAGACTACAGGGCTAGGTGGACTCTGGGCCAGCCCTGCTCCTCTGGAGCTCCCTGCACTGTGTTCCTCTTTGACCTGGTGGTTCAGGAGGACAAGTGCATTAACATCTATACAGCTGGCCCACCCAGAACCCAGCGGCATCCAGGAGCCATTCTCTGATCCAAGCCCATCATCCTGCACTAGCTAAGGCCTGGCCTGGATACAAGCAGAACCCACTGCACCCTGTCCTAGGGGAGCCAGTCCAAGCACTAACTGAAACCAGCCAGCTAGGCCCGGAGGAGAGATCCCAGGGCTGGTTCCTGGGCCCCCAGCACCTGGGAGAGGAGCTTCTTGGCTGTGCTGGAAGCCACACCTAGACCTTGACCCCAGGGATGCCCAGAGAACACATGTTCAGCAGGCTCCCCTGAGAGCAGAAGGGGCCACGCTTCAGAAATGGTGGAAAGATGAAAATCCAGCCTCTGCCTGCATCAGGACAATGAAATAAGATAATGAGTTAGATAGCATATCTCACCTACAAAGTGTGCAGCCATTTCCCCCAAAGCTCCTTGAGTGGAACACACACACACACACACACACACACACACACACTCTCTCTCTCTCTCTCTCTCTCTCTCAAAGGGCTTTTTCTCTTCCCTCATTCAACATTCAACAAAGAAGATTTCTGTGGTCCAGTGTGTGGGGGTTTCCCACACACCAGGCAACAGACACCAGTTGGGTGTCCTCTAATTCAATTTGATTTTGACACTGTCTACCTGGAGGTAGCATCAGATCCCCCGGGGTTGAGATCTCAGTCCCACAAGACTGCCCCCTCCCCCACTTCCCACTGGCACCATCACAAATCTGGGTTTCCAAGGAGAATCGCTTGAACCTGGGAGGCAGAGGTTGCAGTGAGCTGAGATCACGCCATTGCACTCCAGCCTGAGTGATAGAGTGAGACTCCATCTCCAAAACAAACAAAAAAACAAACAAACAAATCTGGGCTTCCAGAGCTTCTGACTCACTAGCTGCAAACTGGGGTTCCCACAGCCTCCTCTTTGGGTTCAATTAATTCGCTAGAGCAGCTCACAGAACTCAGGGAAACATGTTTACCAGTTTATTATAAAAGATATTACAAAGGATACAGATGAAGGGATGTGTAGGGCGAGGTATGGGGGAAGGGGTGCAAAGCTTCCGGCCCTCCCCGGACGCCCACCCTCTGGGAGCCTCTGTGTGTTCAGCCATCCGGAAGCTCCCTAAACCCCATCCTCTTGGGCCTTTTATGGAGGCTCCATTGGATAATTGGATAGGCATGACTGAAGCATGGACAACTGTGTAGAAACATGGTTGGACAAAAAGGGCATGGTCTAGCATTAGCGCACAATCTAGCATTAGCGCACAATCTAGCATTAGCACGTGATCTAGCATTAGCACATGGTCTAGCATTAGCACACGATCTAGCATTAGCACAAGATCTAGCATTAGCGCACGATCTAGCACTAGCACATTATCTAGCATTAGCACATGGTCTAGCATTGGCGCAGAGTCTAACATTGGCGCACAGCCGAGCATTAGTGTACAGTCTAACATTAGCTCATGGTCTAGCATTAGCACATGATCTAGCATTAGCACACGGTCTAGCATTGGTGCACAGTGTAGCATTGGCGCACAGTCTAGCATTAGTGTACAGTCTAGCATTAGCGCACGGTCTAGCATTAGCACATGATCTAGCATTAGCACATGGTCTAGCATTGGTGCACAGTCCAGCATTAGTGCACGATCTAGCATTAGCACAAGATCAAGCATTAGCGCACGATCTAGCATTAGCACAAGATCTAGCATTAGCGCACGATCTAGCATTAGCACATTATCTAGCATTAGCACATGGTCTAGCATTGGCGCAGAGTCTAACACTGGCGCACAGTCTAGCATTAGTGTACAGTCTAGCATTAGCTCACGGTCTAGCATTAGCACATGATCTAGCATTAGCACACGGTCTGGCATTGGTGCACAGTGTAGCATTGGCGCACGGTCTAGCATTAGTGTACAGTCTAGCATTAGCGCACGGTCTAGCATTAGCACACGATCTAGCATTAGCACATGGTCTAGCATTGGTGCACGGTCTAGCATTAGCGCACGATCTAGCATTAGCACAAGATCTAGCATTAGCGCACAATCTAGCATTAGCGCACGGTCTAGCATTAGCACACGGTCTAGCATTAGCGCACGGTCTAGCATTAGTGGAGTGGGAAACTCACAAGGCCTGTCTGTGCAGATTCTTCTTGGCTTCTCCCTGCAGCATTCTTTCCTCCAGGGTATGGGGCAGGACTCCTAAAATGGGGATCTTATGACCTACAATTAGACACAAGGTAGGTCAGAGAATTTATGGCCAGACAGAAAGGCAGGAGAAGATCCTTGCCTTGGGGAGAAAAAGGAGCAGGTGAAAGGAGGGCAGGAGAAGGTCGGAGAGAGAGAGAGAGACATTCTGTTTTCTGAGGCCTGCTCCTGAGGCCTAAAACACCCCAACATTATAACAAGCGCTATGGGAGTTATGAGCCAGGAATCATGGATGCACATATATATATTTGGTATGATATCACACCCCTGAAATTCGAAACCCTTGGAGTGGCTGAGGGGGATGGACACTTTCCCCCTGGCAGTGGGAGAGGGGTCTGGACTCTCCTCCTGGAGGGTGAGTTGGCACTAAGACCCCAGCACACCCGCCCTTGGATTCAGTTTGTCTACTTCTAGAAAACAGGAAAGGTTTAGAGACATGAACAAAGGGTTCAAGTTCGAGGATAGTCATCTCTGCCCATCTCAGAGCCCCGAGTGGCACACTTGCCCCCCAGCCTTGAGCAGGGGGATCTGGTGTCCCTGGAGGAAGAAACACGCCCCGCAGCCATTAAAGGTGCTGCTGTTGGCCGGGCGCAGTGGCTCACACCTGTAATCCCAGCACTTTTGGAGGCCAAGGTGGGCAGATCACGAGGTCAGGAGTTTGAGACCAGCCTGGCCACATAGTGAGACCCCATCTCTACTAAAAATACAAACAACAAAAAAAAATTAGCCAGGCATGGTGGCATGTTCCTGTAATCCCAGCTACTCAGGAGGCTGAGGCAGGAGAATTGCTTGAACTCGGGAGGCAGAGTTTGCAGTGAGCCGAGACTGCGCCACTGCACTCCAGCCTGGGCAATACAGTGAGACTCCATCTCAAAAAAAAAAAAAAATTGCTGGTGTCAGATCAGGCACGGTGGCTCACACCTGTAATCCCAGAACTTTGGGAGGCCAAGGCAGGTGGATCGCTTGAGCCCAGGATTTCAAGACAAGCCTGGGTAACATAGGGAGACCCCATCTCCACAAAAAAATTAGCTGAATGTGGTGGCATGCACTTGTGGTCCCAGCTACTTGGGAGGCAGAGGCAGGAGGATGGCTTCAGCCCAAGAAGTTGAGGCTGCAGTGAGCCACGATCGTGCCACTGCTCTCCAGCCTGGGTGACAGAGCAAGACCCTGTCTCAAAGAAAAAAAAAATGCTGGTGTCAGACAGAGGTCAGCACACCCTTCAGTGGACCATGAGCCGAGTTAATGGGGTAGGCTGGGATTTTATTTATTTATTTATTTTTGAGATGGAGTTTCACTCTTGTTGCCCAGGCTGGAGTGCAATGGCGCCATCTCAGCTCACTGGAACCTCCGCATCCCAGGTTCAAGCAATTCTCTTGCCTCAGCTTCCCAAGTAGCTGGGATTACAGTTGCCTGCCACCATGCCCAGCTAACTTTTTGTATTTTTAGTAGAGACGGGGTTTCTACCAACCAGCCTGTCGGTCAGGCTGGTTTCAAACTCCTGACCTCAGGAGATCCACCCGCCTCAGCCTCCCAAAGTGCTGGAATTACAGGCGTGAGCCACCGTGCCTGGCCTGGATTTTAAACAAAATAGAAAACATTAGAGAGTGGCCTCCCAGGAAGGGCCAGGGTTTCGTGGACTGCTGGTCTCAGGTGTGTGCGTGTGGATGCCATCAGACATGAAGTGTTCTAGATGGGGGACAGGCCAGGTGTGGCAGGTGTGGGAGGGGGTTGGGGTAGCCCAGGACACCTGTACAGGAGAGGCCTCCTGGCCCCTGACATCCTTGCTCAGGGCTCCCTGTTCCCAGGAGAATGGGGAGCCTTGTCTTTGAGCCAGACAGACCCGGCTAAATCCCCAGCACTGCTACTTACTGGCCAGGAGGTGCTTCCATTTCCCACTTGGAGCATGGGGGAACCGCATTCTCCACCTCAGAGGCTCGGTTGCAGATGACACGGTTTGCTCTCCAGCCCCTGGCACACACTGATGGCAGCTGGTAGATGACTGCACCTGCATCTGGCCTGGCTGTACTAGGCAGCTCCTTCACCCAGCCCGCTGCTCCCTCACCCAGCCCGCTGCTCCCTCACCCAGCCCGCTGCTCCCTCACCCAGCCCGCTGCTCCCTCACCCAGCCCGCTGCTCCCTCACCCAGCCCGCTGCTCCGAGCTTGACCAGGCACTATGGTTACCTCTCAGGCACCAGGTGCCCTCCCGGCTGAGCTTTCTTGGCCCGAGGAGGCCACTTACTCCTGCCTCTCACAAGGGGGATGCATGTGGAGACCCCAGGGAGGCAGAGAGGATGCAGCCCCTGGCTGTGCTGGGGTTTTTCTACTTACAAAGCTCCTGGTGCATTTGCTTCAGGCTCTGTGCCGAGGCAGCCCGAGCTGGGCAGGAACCACAGCTGCACCGCTCTCTGGCTGAGAGACTTTAGTCATGACCGTTTCCCTCTCTGAGCACCGGCTTCCTTGTTTAGAACAGAACAGGGATCCATGGTGAAGACCCCTGTTCCCAGGTGGGATGGCGTCATGTACCTCAAACCCCATGGGAGCTTCCTCTTTTGCACACCAGCACCAGCCAGTAGAGCAAGAGCATTAATGCCCCAGGGATGACCCTCTACCACAGAGACGGAGCCCATCCAGGTGGGACACAGGGAGCCGAGACTGAGCCCAGGCGCCCACCGCAGAGATTGCTCATCAGGGCCACTCTCTGGCTCCCCTCCTCCGGGCTCACCTTCCCACGTCCTCACTCAGGCATCCTGGGATCATCTGTAACAAATGACGTGTCCCCAAATCCTTGTCTGCTTTCAGGGACCCAAACTCTGCCAGGGTTCCACACTGGCTGCAGGACTTGAGCAGGTGGTCTCCACCTTCTGGATTTGAGTGTCCTGATCTGTAAAATGGGGACAAAAGTCCTAACTCATGAAGTCATTAAAGGAGACATGGCATGCGCACATGCAAAGTGATGCACAGTCAAAATGCCAATCAATTGCAAAGGGGAATGCAAATCGTGGGGAGAAACCGGAGCTCGCCTGGCTGAGGAAGGGCTGCTGGCAGCCTGTCCAGACGTAGCAAACCACTGCCGAGGGAGACCCTGGCAGGGTCGGATCACTTAGCAATGGAAGAAGAGACAACTGACAAAAAAGATAACGCGACAGAGGTTTTCAAAGAGAACAATTTAAGCACTAGAAGATTTAAGAACCCTTAGGAAAATTAATGAGGCCCTAGAAGATTTCTGCTGATACGCTATAATTTTGTCGTAAAAATTGTGTCACACATACCTAATCTACAGTGGACTTATTTATTCATTGTTGTTTCTAAAACTCAGTGTATACTTGCTATTATAGCTTCCTTTTTGGGGGGAGGGGGGTTGGGACAGAGTCTTCCTCTGTCACCCAGGCTGGAGTGCAGTGGTGTGATCTCAGCTCACTGCAACCTCTGCCTGTCAGGTTCAAGCGATTCTCAGCCTCAGCCTCCCCAGTAGCTGGGATTACAGGTGCCCGCCACCACGCCCGGCTAATTTTTGTATTTTCATTAGAGACGAGGTTTCTCCATGTTGGCCAGGCTGGTCTCAAACTCCTGACCTCAGGTCATCCACCCGCCACAGCCTCCCAAAGTGCTGTGATTACATGTGTGAGCCACTGCACTGGGCCACATTTTGTTAAATATACATCTGGCTGGACGTGGTGGCTCACACTTGTAATCCCAGCACTTTGGGAGGCCGAAGTGGGAGGATCCCTTGAAGCCAGGAGTTCAAGACCAGCCTGGGCAACATGGAGAAACCCCATTTCTACAAAAAATACAAAAATACAAAAATTAACTGGGTGTGGGGGTGTGTACCTATAGTCTCAGCTACTTGGGAGTGTGAGGTGGGAGGATTGCTTGAGCCAGGGAGGGAGAGATAGCAATGAGATTGCACCATTACACTTCAGCCTGGATGACAGAGTGAGACCCTGTCTTAAAGCAAACAAGCAAATAAAAAAGGCTACATTTATTTTTCATATTTTTATTTCATTTTTCAAGATCAAGTGCCAAGTAGGCCTTTTCTCCATTATTTCTTTCAAATACAGGCCTCTCTTTTAATAAAGTGGCCAATTCCCAGTGCCCATCATCCCTGCTAACCCCATGGACCATCCCTGCATGTCACAGAGTGGGCGTGAGCTCCACGTGGGGAGTGACCTTGTCGGATCACACTCTACTGAGGCACACAGCTGGGCACACAGCAGGACCGGAGAATATTTGCTGAATGAGTGAATCCATCAGGAAGCTATGGTGCCGGTGTTACCAGCGGTTAAAGTAAAACTTCAGACAAGTTAAATTTGATGGAGTTTAATTGGAAAAAAAAAAAAGAAATGATTCACAAATCGGGCAGCCTCCAGAATCACAGCAGATTCAGAGAGACTCCGGGGGTTCCTCATGGTCAGAACAAATTTATAGACAAAAACGTAAAGTGATGTACAGGAATTGGAGGTGAGGTACAGAAACAGTGAGATTGGTTGCAGCTCGGCATTTGCCTTAGTTGAACACAGTTTGAACACTCAGTAGTCTGTGAGTGGTTGAAGTATGGCCGCTGAGACTGGCCAACACTCAGCCATTATTATAGGTGCATACTACTAAGTTGGGTTTTCCATTTTGTCTGCCTGTTAAGCCAGCTTATGGTTCATCCACAAGGACTCAAATACAGAGGTAGGGAGTCCCTTCTTAGGCCATATTTAGTTTGCTTTAACAATTCCCCTCTTTTGGTCAGCCTCTCAATTTAGAGAGATTGACCGAAACTTTAGGCATTGATGCCACTCTCTGTCACCATCCTAAAGACTTATTTGGTCTCAGTGTGGAATTCACAAGTCTTCTTTAGTTTTAGTATGGAGTCTCACACGTCTTCTTTGGTGTTAATATGGAATTCACAAGTTGCAGCTTTGTATCAGCTAAATGATTCTTTATGTTCTTTTTGGCCTGGTTGGAAAGAGACCATTCAACTCTTAATGGATGGCTGCATACAAAACATTTAAGACTTGAGAGGATACAGTGTATCAGGGTGATGATTATTATGACTATCAAGAGAATACTATCAAAATGCCAAGGCGTACTCCTTAATAAGAGTGCTTATGAAATGAACCGAACCAAATTAGCCAAGTGAAGGTTCAGACAATATAGGCAGTTCAACAGTGTTAGGGTCTAATTGGTCATTATCCTCGTTTAGAGTATGATAGCGATTAAGGACCATGGTTTGCTGTAAAGTGGCCTGACTTAAAGAGTTACTCATTTTCATTGTTACACTGGTAATACAAGTCATAATAACTTGGGAACCTACTAGAAGAATTATAAGGATTAGAAGCCCTTGGAAAACCCGAGCTTGCCATCCACCCTTAGGATGCCTGCAAACCGTTAGTTGCTCTTGTAAACATGTCATGGGCTCCTTTCTCTTGAGAGATGTCTTTAATGTATTTGGTGGCAGTGTCTAAGGAAACGGCAGTATCAGAACCTTTTAAATTAAGCTTCCTGTAGTAACAAAATCAGGTAAGAGATCAGTACAACATTCAGTTTTGTTTAACACCAAACCTAGGCTTCCAGCTTGAGCAAAGAGATCTGAGGTTGCACGATGTTCCAGTAAGTGTTTTTGTTGAATACGTGTGTTGTCATCTACCTTTTTTTTTTTTTTTTTTTTTTTTTTTTTTTTGAGACGGAGTCTCACTCTGTTGCCCAGGCTGGAGTGCAATGGCATTATCTTGGCTCACTGCAACCACCACCTCCTGGGTTCAAGCGATTCTACTGCCTCAGCCTCCCAAGTAGCTGGGATTACAGGCATGAGCCACCACGCCCGGCTAATTTTTGTATTTTTAGCAGAGATGGGGTTTCACCATGTTGGCCAGGCTGGTCTTGAACTCCTGACCTCAGTTGATCCACCTGCCTCAGCCTCCCAAAGTGCTGGGATTACAGACGTGAGCCACTGCACCCAGCCTTGGATTGGTTTTTTATATTTGGTAATGATCGAGTTATCAATTGAAAAAGTTAGAGTGTTGTTTTTAGTGAGTGTAGGAAGCAAGTAGCAGTGATGTTTAGAATATCAAGAACAACTTTCTGTTCTTCCCCTGGAGTTTCAGGTAACTCTCATTGGGAACGCGGAGGGGCACTGGCACCAGGGGAATAATTTCCTGATTTTTTTTGGCGTTAGCCCACAAACCCAGCAATTACTCTGGTTTTGTGCTGGAGCGTAAACTTGAGCTAAAGCCATCCACTGACTATGGTGCCATGGCTTTGCCTGTAGGGAAAAGGACAAGATTCAGGCAGAAGATGAGGAAAACAGAAAAGCACATGAGGCTTCCCTGATGACAGAGAAGGTCTTGGTCCATGCTCTTGGGAAAGCTGCCAAAACTAGGGTGCTGTCTGCTTCTGAGGAGATACTTCCTTGGTCAGCTTTACTGTAAAGTCTCCAACAGGTGTACAGTTTCAGAAGTCTAAAGGGGCCCTTTTTTTTGTTTGTTTTTTGTCGCCCAGGCTGGAGTGCAGTGGCGTGATCTCGGCTCACTGCAAGCTCCGCCTCCCGGGTTCACGCCATTCTCCTGCCTCAGTCTCCCGAGTAGGTGGTACTACAGGTGCCCGCCACCACGCCCGGCTAATTTTTTGTATTTTTAGTAGAGACGGGGTTTCACCGTGTTAGCCAGGATGGTCTCGATCTCCTGACCTCGTGATCCGCCCACCTCAGCCTCTCAAAGTGCTGGGATTACAGGCATAAGCCACCGTGCCCGGCCTGAAGGAGCCCTTTTGAGTCATGAGACGTGAACCCAAGATTCAAGGCCCTGAAGCTTCACTGCACTATGGGTGGTGAGAAGAGCTTGGTATGGCCCCTTCCAATGAGGTTCAAGAGCGGTCTTCCTCTGATGTCGTTTCCAGAAGACCCAGTCTCCAGGTTCCAGATCATGGAGGATTTGATTGTCCTCAGTTGGTGGATCTGGAGAAGCTTCCTATACCTGGTGGAAGTGTACTTTGGTATAATACATTAAAGCCTTGTAGTATTTAGTCATATCAGAGCTTAAGAGATCAGGAGAAGCATGAAGTGCTATCATTAGGGACATAGGCCTTCCAGTGACTATTTCGTAAGGTGTCAATTTATGTTTTCCAATGGGAGTGGATCTGATTGCAATTCAAGTTATTACCTTGGGCCAAGGCAACCCAATTGATTCAGTTAACTTTGCCAATTTCAGTTTTAATATGCCATTTGTTCTTTCAACCTTTCCTGAAGACTGAGGGTGATAGGGATAATGGTAATTGCTCCCTGTCAGTAACACCTTATTGAACTGCTTTATAACGTGCACAGTAAAATGAGTTCCTGTATTGCTGGAGATTTTTAGAGGGATCCCCCATAAGGAAAAGCCATTTTAAAATAATTTCTTAGCTATGGTCACAGCATCAGCTTTTCCTGTATGGGAAGGCCTCTATCCAACCAGAAAACATGCAAACTATTAGAAGAACATACTGATACCCCATTGCGGGTCACAACTGAATTAAGTCCATCTTTAAATGCTCAAACGGTTCATCAGGTGGTGGAAATATACGACCGGAAGTTTTGATTGTTTTTCCAGGACTATGAGTTTGACAAGTCAAACATTGATTATAAACCATTTTAGCAATTTTGGAACAGTCACCCCACCAGTATTTTTTCATAATTTGGATCATTTTGTCTGTTCCATGATGAGTGGTGGAGTGCAGAGTTTGCAACAATGGAAGCTTCAAAGACTCAGGAAGGACCAAGCGGCCGTCTGGGCCCTCCGTGAGTCTGTGCATCACATTAAATTTACATCCTTTTAGATACCAATTTTGCTTTTCCAAATCAGGTTCACTGCACTGTTTACTAAATAGGTCATCATAAGGAAGTTGGCTTGGCTTAATGCAATGGAGGTCATTCAGATTGCATATCTTAACAGCTTCAGCACTCGCTGATTTAGCATAAAAATCTGCTAAAGCATTCCCCTGATATTTGGGTTCAGTTCTACAAGTATGAGCTTCAATCTTAGTAACAACAGTCTACAATGGTAACAGGATAGCAGAAAGGAGCTCATTTACTTGGGGTCCATTTTTGATGGAGGTCCCACTAGAGGTAAGAAACCCTCGTAGTTTCCATATCATGCCAAAATCATGTACTACTCCGAAAGCATATCTACTAGCTGTATAAATATTTACTGACTTGTCCTTAGCTATATGACAAACTTGGGTTAAGGACAAAAAGCTCTGCAGGTTGGGCTGACTTAAATTGAGGAAGAGTTTCCTTCTCTATTAACTCATTTTGGGTGGTAACAGCATATTCTGCCTGGTATTTTCCTTCTGAGATTTTAGGATAGGACCCATCAACCAAAAGTATTAATTCAGGATTATCCAGTGCGGTATCTCGTAAATCAGCATGAGGGGCCGCTATTTCTGACGCTACACTTACACAATTGTGGTCTTCACCATCGTCAGGCAGAGGTAACAGAGAAGCAGGGTTAAGTAGATTACAGCATTTTAGATGAAGATTAGGAGATAGCAGTAATTCATAAGATGTTAGTTTACTTACTGAAAAATGCTGGGTTTGGTTGGAATTTAACAGGCTTTCCACAGCATGTGAGATTTGCAAATTAAGTTCACTTCCTAAAACCAGATCTGATGAAGCTTCTACCAGCTCGGCAGTTGCTGCTACTGCTTTTAAACAGTTAGAATATGCCTTAGAGTCTGGGCCTAATTGCAGGCTATCGTATGCAATGGACCTATGTTTAGCACCATGTGCTTGTGTAAGGACTCCTAATGCCTGATTGTCACACTCATGAACAAACAAGGTGAAAGGCTTAGGGTATTTTGGAAGTCCTAAAGCTGGGGGCTGTTGTAAGGCCAACTTCATTTGGCTAAAAGCCTGCTTATGACTATCTTCCCAAGGTAAAGGCTCTGGTACGCATTTTTCGTGAGTTCATACAATGGAGAAGCTATTAAGGAAAAATTCGGAACCCAGGATCTGCAATATCCTGTAAGTCCAAGAAGTCCTCTTAATTGTCTTTTGGTTTCAGGTCAAAGAAAACTTTGAATAGTTTTTATCCTCCCAGGTGAGAGGAAATCCCTTTGGCAATCAAGTCATGTCCCAAATAGTGGACTTTTTCTTTTGAAAACTGAAGTTTTTCCACTGATGCCTTGTGACCTTTACACGCAAGTTGCTGTAAAAGGTAAACTGAGTCCATTTCAGAGCACTCCTTAGTGGGAGAGCATAACAATAAGTCATCTACATACTGAATGAGAGTAGAATTTGGAGGAAATTGTAGTGTTATTAAGTCCTGATGCAATGCCTGGGAAAAATATGAAGTGGCTTTGGTAAACCCTAGTGGCTTTACAGCCCAGGTGTATTGCCTGTTTTTCCAAGTAAAGGCAAACAAGTATTGACTTTTTTTTTCTTTTTTTTTTTTTGAGTCGGAGTTTCGCTGTTGTTGCCCAGGCTAGAATGCAATGGCATGGTCTTCGCTCATTGCAACCTCTGCCTCCTGGGTTCAAGTAATTCTCCTGCCTCAGCCTCCCGAGTAGCTGGGATTACCGGTGCCTGCCACCATGCCTGACTACTTTTTGTATTTTTAGTAGAGATGGGGTTTCACCACGTTGGTCAGGCTGGTCTCGAGCTCCTGGCCTCAGGTGATTCGCCTGCCTCAGCCTTCAAAAGTGCTGGGATTACAGGCATGAGCCACCAAGCTTTCTTTATGAACTGGAATGCTAAAGAAGGCTGAGCAGAGATCTATTACCGTGGACCACTTGGAACTAATTGGTACATTAGATAATAAAGTATCAGGATTTGGAACTACAGGAATCTTGGTATTACAATTTTATTAATTGCCCATAAATCTTGAACAAATCTCTAGCCTCATCCATTTGGTTTTTTAACTGGAGGATTGGAGTGTTACAAGGGCTGGTGCATGGGATTATGAGTCTTTATTTAATTAAATCCTCTACAATTGGTAAGAGCCCTTGAACTGCTTCAGGTTTTAGAGGATATTGGGGTAATTTCGGCAAAGGTTGAGAATGATCTGTTTGTACTTTTATAGGTTCCAAACTTTTCATTCTTACCATATCAGTTGGGGAAGAGGCCCAAAAACATTTAGATATTTTTGAAAGATCAGGGGTATTACAGGCCTGAGTTTCAATCTTACAGATTTCTGTCTGTAGACAGCATAACAATTCTAGTCCAGGAGAATCAGGAAACTCTAAGATTATTTCTCCTAAGAAAAATTTTATGTGCCCTTTTAGCTTTGAAAGTAAATCTCGCCCTAACAAGTTTACTGGAGGAGTATAACATAGTAAAAAAGTGTTTTTCTGAAAAGGGGCCCAAAGTTAATTGGATTGGTTCAGATACGGGAACCTCTTGAACTTGATTTGAAACCCCCACCACAGAAATGACCTTTTTACTCTGAGGGATTTGTTGGCTTATTAAAGCGGGGTTTATGGTAGACAGAGTAGCCCCCATATCCCCGAGGACTGTACACAACTCCCCATTTATTTTAACCTGTTTCTCTACGTTGATTTTTTTTTTTTTTTTTTTTTTTTGAGACAGAGTCTCGCTCTGTCGCCCAGGCTGGAGTGCAGTGGCGCAATCTCGGCTCACTGCAAGCTCCGCCTCCCGGGTTCACACCATTCTCCCGCCTCAGCCTCTCCGAGTAGCTGGGACTACAGGTGCCCGCCACCACGCCCGGCTAATTTTTTTATTATTATTATTTTTAGTAGAGACGGGGTTTCACCGTGGTCTCGATCTCCTGACCTCGTGATCCGCCCGCCTCGGCCTCCCAAAGTGCTGGGATTACAAGCGTGAGCCACCGCGCCCGGCCGGTCTCCACGCTGATTTAAAGGTATGGAGAGCAATCTACTGGAGAATCCCTTGGAACCTCATCAAGGTTGATTATTATCAGGAGGCCTAAGGTCTCTTGGGCTCCCTCTAGTGGTGAAACAGTTTGGCCGAAAGAGAGGCTCATCGGTGGACTGATGTAAAAGCGGACAATCCCTTTTCCAGTGCCCTGGTTGTTTGCAATACAGGCAGACATCTTGGGGTAAAGAACTTCTTGTTCTAGGACCTCTTGATTGTGATTTAAAATGAGAAGGAGGCAGAGCGCGGTGGCTCACGCCTGTAATCCCAGCAATTTGGGAGGCCAAGGCGGGCGGATATTTTGAGGTCAGGGGTTCGAGACCAGCCTGGCCAACATGGTGAAAACCTGTCTGCACTAAAAATGCAAACATTAGCTGGGCACGGTGGCACGCACCTGTAATCCCAGCTACCTGGGAGGCTGAGGCATGAGAATCGCTTGAACCTGGGAGGTGGAGGTTGCAGTGAGCCGAGATCTCGCCACTGCACTCCAGCCTGGGTGACAGAGCAAAACTCCGTCTCTAAATAAATAAATAAAATGATTGATCCCTTGGGTCCCGGTCCCTGCAACTGTTATAACTGAAGGGCCATAAGCTTGTTAGCCTTTTGAGTTTTTTCTTGCTCTAGAGTCCTCTCAAAATGTTCAGCTAAGGCCGACAATTTAGTCACATCTGTAACTTCCTATCCCAACTTATGTATTTTAATTAAATTGCTGAGTTCGGGATGGAGTCCATTTACAAATGGAGCACTTAATGCCGTTTCAGTCCTTGCAGGGAATACTTCTTGCTGTACTTGGATCCCAGAATGTTTCACAAACCGCATTTCTGAGTTCTATAATCTGAAACTGAAATCTTTTTTTGTTTGTGTATAAGATTGTATGATGGACCAGTCAATTTTTTGTGGAAAAATTTTAGGAATTGAATGTAAAAGGGTTTCAGCAATTTTTCCAGCGACTTTTGGTCCTTCTTGTGAGGAGCTTTTGGAGGGGTCTTTAATATCCTCCTCAGGTTTGTCCCATTCTGCTGCTGCCATCCATTTCCGAGCTTTACCAGGCCCCAATATCATGGGAATACATTAGTCAAGGTCAGGAAGTCCTGGATCGTAAGCTCCTATGAGGATTCTAAATTCCTCAGTAAATCTTTGAGGATTTTCTCTTGGATCAAGGAAGCCCTCACAATGGCTCTAAGCTCAGTTTTAGACCATGGAGTGAAAGTAGTTATGGCAGGCAGGCATGACTGGTCAGAAAGTCTCACTTTGTAAGGTGCCTGTCTAACTTAATTTTTTTTTAATAATCTTCAGGGTGAAAGGGTAATATATATATATTTTTTTATTTTTTATTTTTTTTGAGACAGAGTCTCACTCTGTCACCCAAGCTGGAGTGCAGTGGTATGATCTCGGCTCACTGCAACCTCTGCCTCCTGGGTTCAAGCAGTTTCTCCTGCCTCAGCCTCCCGAGTAGCTGGGATTACAGGCGTGCAGCACCACACCCAGCTAATTTTGTATTTTTAGTAGAGATGAGGCTTTCACCATATTGGCCAGGCTGGTCTCAAACTCCTGATCTCAGGTGATCCACCCACCTCGGCCTCCCAAAGTGCTGGGATTATAGGCATGAGCCACCATGCCTGGCCTGAAAGGGTAATTTAGCAAAAAGGTTAGTGGACTCAGAGTATGTAAGTAGAGAAGGATAAAGAGAAGGAACAGTCGGGATGAGGTCAGTCACAGTACAGTCCTCTTTCATCATGTCCTTAGTCTGTTGCTTAAGCTTTTCATTGCTTTTTGCAAAGAATCTTTTAAGGAGTCAATTTTTGATTCATTTACTCTTGTAGGGGCCTCTGCATACCAATAAAAGAACACACATCCCACTGTTTAGTGGGCTTTTTCATTCCCCCTTTTCTAATATGCCTCATAAATAAACAATTTTATCCAAATTAAAACTTCCCCATTGCAGCCATCTTAATTCTAAGTTTTCTTTAGTTAGGTTAACCCATTTTTCTAAAAATGCACAAGTTCTGGGCCCATAATTTTTATGCATAAAATTAGCTGGAGTCCCAGAATGTAGAGTCCCAGACTCCTTGGATTGAGAGGTGTGGACGGCAAGTCACCCAGGTGCCGAGGCAAGAGACCGAGGGCACGAGCTGTTCCAGTGTAATAAAATATATAAGAATAGTTATACTAGATATAGATCATAGATATGATTATATATGAATATCATTAATCATTAGTTTGTAGCAATTACTCTTTATTCCAATATTATACTAATCCTTGCTCTACAATCATAACCTAGGAAAAACCAGGCCATACAAAGAGCTGAGGGGACACAGTGAGAAGTGACCAGAAGACAACAGTGTGAGCCTTCTGTTATGCCCGGACAGGGCCACCAGAGGGCTCCTTGGTCTAGTGGTAATGCCAGCATCTGGGAAGACACCCATTACCAAGTGGACTGTGGTCTAGCAGTAGCATCAGTGTCAAGGAAAAACACCCGCTACTTAGCAGACCGGGAAAGGGAGTCTCCCTTTCCCTGGGGGAGTTTAGAGAAGACTCTACTCCTCCACCTCTTGTGGAGAGCCTGACATCAGTCAGGCCTGCCCGCAGTTATCCAGAGGCCTAACCGTCTCCCTATGACGCTGTGCTTCAGTGGTCACGCTCCTAGTCCGCCTTCATGTTCCATCCTGTACACCTGGCTCTGCCTTTTAGATAGCAGTAGCAAATTAGTGAAAGTAATAAAAGTCTCTGATAAGCCGAAATAATGGCATAAGCTGTCTCTTTCTCTCTCTCCCCTCTCTCTCTCTCTGCCTTGGCTTCCAGGCAGGGAAGGGCCCCGTGTCCAGTGGACACGTGACCCATGTGACCTTACCTATCATTAGAGATGGCTCACATTCCTTACCCTGCCCCTTTTTCTTGTACCCAATAAATATCCGCACAGCCTGGCATTCGGGGCCACTACTGGTCTCCGCGTCTTGGTGGTAGTGGTACCCCAGGCCCAGCTGTCTTTTATCTCTTTGTCTTGTGTCTTTATTTCTATACTCTCTCTTCTCCACACACGGGGAGAAAACCCACTGACCCTGTGGGGCTGGACCCTACAGAGAGGGTTGCATCTGAGCTGGTTGCAGCACTTGGAGTAGGGGCTGCTGCTGGTCCCAGGCTCCATGTTGGGGGCCTGGCGGCCAGATGGAAGGTTCAGCTTTGCAGCAGTCACACCTGCTGGGTGAATGGGTGTTCTAAGGGTGCTCGTTGGCACAGGTGGCTGTGACTCATATCTGGGAAGGTGTGAGGGAAGCGCATAGAGGTCAGCTATCCCTTTGGTGTCAGGGCTCCGTCCCCATGGGTAGTGCTTCTTGGAAAAAGTCAGCTACTCCTTTGGATCCTGGGGAGCAAAAGGCATCTAAGGCAGTGAGTAGTCCACAGAGGCCAGGTCAGCCTGGTGACCAGGAGGTGTCCTGCCCAGCAGCAGGACAGGTTCAGTGTGAAACTGGAATCTGGAGGTGGCCTGGGCTGACAGGTGGGTGGAGGGTGTCTCCAGTCGGTAAGTTCTTAGCCACTCTGCAAGTGAGACCCTAGGAAGGGAAGCCCTGGTTGGTGCCAGGGGTTGATTAGAAGATGCCCTTGCAGGCATGGAGGCTCATGCCTGTAATCCCAGCACTTTGGGAGGCTGAGGCAGAAGGATTGCTTGAGCTCAGGAGTTCAAGACCAGCTTGGGCAAGATGGTGAAACCCTGTCTCTACAAAAAATTCAAAAAATTAGCATGTGCTTGTGGTCCCAGCTACTTGAGAGGCTGAGGTGGCAGGATCACTTGAGTCCATGAGGTCAAGGCTGCTGTGAGCCAAGATGACGCCACTGCACTCCAGCCTGGGCGACAGAGTGAGACCCTGTCGTAAAGCAAACAAAACAAACAAACAAACAAAAAACCCCCAAAACCCCATAAAGTTAGCAGATGGAAGGAAATAGTAAAGATTAGAGCAGAGATAAATGGGATAGAGGACAGAGGAGCACTAGAGGAAATCAGTGAAAACATGTTCCTTTTTCTTTTTTTTTTTTTTTTGAGACGGAGTCTTGCTCTGTCACCCAGGCTGGAGTGCAGTGGCGCAATCTCGGCTCACTGCTAGCTCCGCCTCCCGGGTTCACGCCATTCTCCTGCCTCAGCCTCTCCGAGTAGCTGGGACTACAGGCGCCCGCCACCACGCCTGGCTAATTTTTTTGTATTTTTAGTAGAGACGGGGTTTCACCGTGATCTTGATCTCCTGACCTCGTGATCCGCCCGCCTCGGCCTCCCAAAGTGCTGGGATTACAGGCGTGAGCCACCGCGCCCGGCCAGCATGTTCCTTCCATGAAAGGTTTACAAAATTGAGAAACCTTTAGCGAGTTGACTAAGAAAAAAAGAGATAAGACTCAAATTACTAAAATCAGAAACGACAGGGTGACATCACCAATGACCCCACGGAAATAAAAACGATTTATAAGGAGAATGCTAGGAACGATTGTAGGCCAACTAGTTAGTTAACGTAAATGAAATGGACACATTCCTAGAAACATACAAATTACCACACCTGAGTCAAGAAATGGAAAATCTAAACAGACCTGTCAGAGTGAGGAGATTGAGCAGTGATCAGAAACTCCCCCAGAAAGAAAAGCCCAGAACCAGGTAACTTCACTGACGAATCCTCCCAAACATTTAACATGTAACATCAATCCTTCCCAGACTTCTCAACATCTTCAATATGACACACCGTCTCCCTAGAATGAAGGGGAAGACCTGCCATCTCAATTCATGCAGAAAAAGCATTTGACAAAATCCAACACTCATGATATGAGCACTCAATAAAAGAGAAACAGAAGGGAACTTCCTCAACAGGATAAAGAATTCTTATGAAAAACGCACACCTACTGTGACTCGGTGGTGAAAGACTGAGAGCTTTCCGCCTAAGATGAACAAGACGAGGATACCTGCTTTCAGCACTTCACTCCAACATCGCGATGGAAGTTTGGCCGAGCAATTAGGCAAGACAAAGAAATAAAGGCCCTGAAATTGGAAAGGAAGAAGTAAAAATATCTGTTTTCTTGGTTGTTTTTTTGTTTTGTTCTGTTTTGTTTTTTTGTGATGGAGTCTCTCCCTTTCACCCAGGCTGGAGCGCAGTGGCGCAATCTCAGCTCACTGCAACCTCTGCCTCCCAGCTTCAAGTGACTCTCCTGCCTCAGCCTCCCGAGTAGCTGGGATTGCAGGTGCGCACCACCACGCCCAGCTAATTTTTGTATTTTTAGTAGAGATGGGGTTTCACCATGTTGGCCAGGCTGGTCTTGAACTCCTGACCTTGTGGTCCACCCGCCTCGGCCTCCCAAAGTGCTGGGATTACAGGCATGAGCCACTGCGCCCGGCCAACTATCTCTATTTATTGATGACATGAACTTATTTGTAGAAAATTCTATGGAATAAAAATAGTGTTAGAGTTAATGAACAATTTCAGCAAAGTTTCAGCAGAGATGAGGAACACACATACAGATCAGTGGAATACAGTTGAGAATCAGGAGATAAATCCATACATGTATGTCAATTGATTTCCAACATGGCCATCAGGATCATTCAATGAGGCAGAAACAGTCTCTTTCGCAAATGGTGCCAGCAGAACTGGATGTCCTCAGGCGAAAGAGGGAGGCTGGAGCCTTACCTAATACCATATAAGATATTGACTTAAAAGGAATTAAAGACCTAAATTAGAGAAATGAAACTTTAACACTCGGCCGGGTGTGGTGGCTCATGCCTGTAATCTCAGCACTTTGGGAGGCTGAGGCGTGTGGAACGCCTGTGGCCAGGAGTTCGAGACCAGCCTGGCCAACATGGTAAAATCTGTCTCTATTAAAAATACAAAAAAATTAACCAGATATGGTGGCACATGCCTGTAATCCCAGCTACTCGGGTGGCTGAGGCACGAGAATTGTTTGAACACAGGAGGCGGAGGCTGCAGTGAGCCGAGGTCGCGCCACTGCACTCACTCCATCCTAGGCGGGGGGAAGAAAAATGACACTCTTAGAAAAAAACATGGGAGCAAATCTTTATGCCCTTTGATTTGGAAATGGTTTCTTAAATATACAAAAAGCACAAACAACAGAAGAAAAAAACAGGTAAATTGGACTTCATTGAAATTAAAACCCCTTAAGTACACCCTGAAAAGAATGAAAAGCGAACCCACGGGATGGTAGAAAATATTTGCAAATTATAAATCTGACAACGGTTTTATATCCAGAATAGGTACAGAATTTTTACTGCTCAACGTCAAAACACAAATAACCTAATTAAAAATGGGTAAAAGACTTGCATAGACATTTCTGCAAAGCAGATGTACAAGTAAGTGGCCATTAGCACCGGGAAAGATGATTCGCATCCTGAGCTATTGGAGAAATGTAAACCAAAACCACAACGAGATCCCACTCCACACCCACTAGGTGGCTACATTTTAAAAAATGAAAGTCACGACTGCTGGAGAGGATGTTGAGGAAACCAAAGCCTCATATTTTGCTGGAGTAAGTGTAAAATGGTGCAGTGGCTGGAAGGCAGTTTGGCAGTTCCCAGAAAATTCAGCACAGTGCTACCATTGGACTCCGTGATTTCTTTCCTAGGTGTATACCCAAAAGAATTGAATACAAGCTGGGTGTGGTGGCTCATGCCTATAATTCCAGCACTTTGGGAGGATGAGGTAGGAGGATCACTTGAGGCCAGGAGAAGTTCAAGGTCAGTCTAGGCAACATGAGAGATGAGAGACCTCATCTCTACAAAAAAAAAAAAAACTTAGTCGGGTGTGATGACGTGTGCCTGTAATCCCAACTACTCAGGAGGCTGAGGTGAGAGGATTGCTTGAACCTGGGTTGTCGAGGCTGCAGTGAGCCATGATTGTGCCATTGCACTCCGGCCTGGGCAGGCAACAGAGTGAGACCCTGTCTCAAAAAAAAAAAAAAAAGTGTGGTCTGTCCATACAGTGGAATATTATTCAGCCATAAGGAGAGATGAGGTATTGATATATGCTACAAAGCGGATGAACCTTGAAAACCTCTTACTAAGTGCAAGAAACCCTTCAGCGAAGGCCACACGTGATATGATTTCACTTGTATGAAAAATCCAGAGAAGGTAGACGAGTAGACATGGGTGGCAGATTCGAGGCTGACAGCAGGGGGAGCTCTAATGCCAGCTCAAGGGCCAGCTCTGGTGCTAGACGCGCGGAGTGGGAAATGGGGCGTGACTACTTACCAGGGGCGGGGTTTCCGTTTGGGGTGATGGGAGTGTTTAGAACTAGAGAGTGGTGATGGTGCCCAGGATGGTGAATGTAGTGAATACCACTCAGTTGTACCATTATGTTTTAAAAGGTAAACTTTAGGCCGGGTGTGGTGGCTCACGCCTGTAATCCCAGCACTTTGGGAAGCCGAGGCGGGCGGATTACGAGGTCAGGAGTTCAAGACCAGCCTGGCCAACATGGTGAACCCCCCCCCCCCGTCTCTACTAAAAATACCAAAATTAGCCGGGCATGGTGGCGGGCGCCTGTAATCCTGCGCCTGTAATGCCATGCCTGTAATCCAGAGCTGAGGCAGGAGAATCGCTTGAACTCTGGAGGCGGAGGTTGCAGTGAGCTGAGATCATGCCATTGCACTCCAGCCTGACGACAGAGCAATACTCCGTGTCAAAAAAAAAAAAAAAGTAAGCTTTATTTTATATGAATTTTATAACATAAAATACAGGTAACTATAAAGTATATGAATAAAAGAAAACCAGGCAGGAAAAAAAAAAAGAATGCCTTTGACAGGTGAGGGTCATGAAGGTTCTGGTTCTGGGGCTGGCACTGGCTGTATCTTGGAAGCTGGGACTGGAGCTGGTGCCAGAGCTGAGTCTAGCTATGGTTCTGGGCCAGCGACTGGCTCTCCCTCTGGAGGTGATGGCAGAGTCGGGTCTTGACGTGTAGCCAGCACTAGCCTTAGCTATGAGGTGGATGCTGGAGTGGCTCTAGGTCAGGAGGTGATGCTACGGGAGGTTCTGGGGCTGTATCTGAAATGAAAACTCTCACTGGCTCTCTCCTTGAATTGGTGCTGGGGCAGGTCATAGCTCTAGAGATGGCACCAGAGTTGGCGTTAGAGCTGCCTCTATCCCTGGAGTTGCTGGGAGTGGTGGTGCTTGAGCGATTTCTAGATTGGTGTTGGAGCTAGAGCTCTTGTTGCAGCTGGGGTTAGCTCTAGAGATGGTATCCGAGTTGAGAGAGCTGCCTCTGTCTCTGGAGTTGCTTCGGTGTTGGAGCTAGAGCTCTTGTGTAGGCTCTGGAGGCAGCACAGGCTCTAGCTTGGAGCTAGTGCTAGAGTTGGCTCTGGACCTGACTTCCTCTGAATCTGGTGCTGGCTGTAGTATGAGCCTGGCATTGACTCTAATTCTGTAATCAGTTTGGAGCCGGTTCAAGCTCTAGAGCTGGTGCTAGAACTACCACTGCAGCTAGTGCTGCCACTGGCTCTTCCTCTGAACCTGGCACTGGGTCTAGCTCTGTGTCTGGTACTGGCTCCAAGTCTAAATTGGTTTGGGAACTGGTTCTGGCTCTAGATGAGGCCCGTGGGGACCATCTGCCTCCTCTCAGGCTGGGCATGCTGCCTGCATGGTCCAGAACGGGTTACTTGTCAAAACAGTCCTGCAGGAGAGGCCTGAGTGAGGGGACCAGGGACTGCCCGCCCGCCTGGCACCCCAGGACGCTCTTGTACCTGTTGCCTTGTCCTCGTCCAGGCCAATATGGATGATGTGGCGTCACCTACCTGCAGGTCGTAGAGCAGCGTTAGGAGCTGTGGCTGCAGAGCCCTGAGACTGTAATTTGAAGGTGGGTTTAGCAGCCATGGTGTGCTGGAGGGTGAAGAGGAGGAAGTGCTGCTGGAGTCAGAGTTGATGCTGGAGGTCCCCGGGGATGACAGCAAGGTCGATTCCCAGAACTGTGGGAATAGCAAGATCAGCAGAAGCCTGGACCCTGCAGGGCTTCTGAGGCCAGCGTCCCTCTCTGGGGCTTCTTAGCAGCTCCATTCAGGAGTCAAGGGGTTGTCCCTTCTTTTGTGGGTGCAGAGTGGGGAATGCAGCACCTGGCTGGGAGGGGACATAGAATGAAAGAGCTGTCAGGGAGAAGGGCGAGCAGTCACCTTCTTTCCCTGCCATTAGGGGGCTCCAGGACAAAGCTGGCATTGATCTCCTCCACTTTGCATCTGGAGGAGCCGGCTGAGTGAGTGCATTGGCAATGTCCCGGCTGCTGAGGGAGGAGCTCACCTGAGCTGGTCTCAGGGCTTGAGTGGAAGCTGCCTCTGGTCCTGAGCTCACTGCTGGGGGCCTGGTGGCTGGAAGGGCAGCTTCACCATGGTCAGATCCGCTGGGTGAGTGGGTGCTCTAGGATGCCCCAGACATGGATGGCAGTGACCTGTACTAGAAGGGTGTCAGGGACGTGCTGGCGGAGGGCAGCACCTGGGGCCAACAGGGCTTGGAACATGGTGGCAGCACCCTCTGGAAAGGGTTAGCTGGTCCCCTGGTTCCCGGGGCACAGAAGGCACTTATGGCGGTCCACTGAGGCCAGGTCAGCCTGGTGACCAACAGGTGTTTTATCCAACAGAAGGACAGAGTCACTGGAGTCTGGGGTGGCCTGGGCTTGCAGGTGGGTGGAAGGGGCCTGACTGGCCTGGTCCCCTCCAGTCTGTAAGTGCCTAGCCACCAGCCAGACCCTTGGGAGGGCGGCCCTGTGGTGAGTCAGCACAGGAGATGGCTGAGAGGATGCTCTTGGGAATCTTCAGTCCCTTCTGCTTCATGCAAGGAGGGCCAAGCTGGCTCTACACCTGACCTGTGTCCCCTTGGTAAGTGTTGCTTCTTTTGGACAAAGTCAGTCAGCGGTAGAGTTCATGGTTGAAAATGTGTTGGCGTTGTCAGGGGTCTTCAGCTTGGTGGGGAAGGGCAGAAGGATGGTGAGCTGTGCTCAAGAGGGGGCCACAGGCCAGACAGAGAACTCCATAGAGACAAAGTGGATGTGTGGTTGGCAGGGGTGAGGGGTGGAGAGTGACTGCTTAATGGGTACAGGGTGTCTGTTAGTGGTGATGACAACATTCTAGAACTAGACAGTGGTGATGGTTACACCACATAGTAAATGCATTTACTATCCATGAATTGTACAGTTTACAATGATTAAAGTTTGAATTTCATTTCATTGTGTGTAATTTGTTTTAGTTTTTTGAGACAGAGTATTGCTCTGTCACCCAGGCTGGAGTGCAGTGATGTAATCTCGGCTCACTGCAACCTCAACCTCCCAGGCTCAAGGGATCCTCCCACCTCAGCCTCCCGAGGAGCTGGGACTACCGCTCAGCTAATTTTTTTTTTTTTTTTTTGGTAGAAACAGAGTTTCACCATGTTTCCCAGGCTGGTCTCAAACTCCTGAGCTCCAGCGATCCATGTGCCTCAGCCTCCCAAAGAGCTGGAATTATAGGCATGAGTCACTGCACCTGATCTGTCTATGAAATTTAAATCACAAAACATAATAAACCATAAAGAATATGAAACAGAAACATACTATAAAAATGAAATGTTGCCATCCCAGGGAGGGGCAGTAAAGCTCTGGCACAGGAGCTGGTGCTGAAGGTGGCGCCCGCCTGAGGCTCCCGCACTGCAGCTGGAGTGGTGGCCGATGCTCGAGCTGCTGGATTCTGGCTGTGAAACTGGCTCAGTAGCTGGGGCCTGAGCCGGGGCTGGAGCTGCCTCTATCCTGGGCAGTGGTGCTGGAGCTGGATCTAGAACTGGCTCTTGTTCTGGAGCTGATTCTAACTCTAGCCTGGTGCCAGAAGGAGTGCAAGAACCGACACTAAAGATGGCTTTAGCTCTGGAGCTGGTCCAAGTGTTGCAGCTGGAGGTGGCTCTAGCTCTGTGGCTGGCACTAGAGCAGGCTCTAGCTTTGTAGCCTCCACTGCTGGCTGTGGGTGAGATGCTGTCCCCTCTGTTGGGCTGTGAGCTCTCAGGACAGGGATGGCGTATAGGTTCACTGTCATTCCAGGGGTCTGGGGTTCACCATCATATTCCAGGTGTCTGGCATTCACTGTCGTATTCCAGGTATCTGGGGTTCATCGTTGTATTCCAGGTGTCTGGTGTTCACTGACATATTCCAGGGGCCTGGGGTTCACCACCATATTCCAGGTGTCTGGGGTTCACCATCGTACTCCAGGTGTCTGGGTTCACTGTTATATTCCAGGTGTCTGGGATTCAGCATCGCATTCCTGGTGTCTGGGATTCACTGTCGTATTCCAGATATCTGGGGTTCACTGCTGTATTCCAGGTGTCTGGGTTCACCATCGTATTCCAGGGGCCTAGGGTTCACCATCGTATTCCACGGGTCTGGGGTTCACCATCGTATTCCAGGGGTCTGGCATTCACCATCATATTCCAGGGGTCTGGGGTTCACTGTTATATTCCAGGTGTCTGAGGCTCACTGTCATATTCCAGGTGTCTGCATATAACAGGGAGCAGCACACAGGTGCTGAATGCATGAATGAATGAATGAATGAATGAACCCAAGACTTCTTTGTGTCGCAGGATTCTTTAGAGCACCCACTCGAAGGGCTGTTGGGAGGATTACACTGATTCATTCATCTATTTTTCAGTAAACACTAAGCACCTCCTGTGTCAGGCTCTGTTCTAGAGGCTTGAGAGAGTTGCTGTGAACAAGCACGGTCCCCACTGGTGTGAGGCTGCCTGAGCAGGGTTTAAATGAGGGGAGGCGTGTCTCAAGCACGTGGTCCAAGCTCAGTGGGAGCAGCTGCCGGGATCGGTAGGTCAGGCACAAGTTTCTGTCCAGCAGCTCAGGGCCAGCCTGGGTGGGGCCTGTGATGGAGGGGATGTGGGATCCTTGCTTCGAACGGCCATGCCATGCTATCCATGATTCTCAATGGCTTTCCCCTCACTGGGCCTCAGTTTTCCCATCTACAAAATGGGCATGTGAAGAAATCCATTTACTGGTTCCATAATGAAGTTGGCCTTGATTCTTTAAGGTAAGCAAAGAAGAGCTCCCTGCGGTTTGTCTGTCTTCACGTGACCTGGAGGCCCAGGGTTAGAGTTCACTGCAGGACCTGGGCTATGTGCCCCCAAGGGAGGACTGGCCAATATCTCTCTTCTGGTCAGTGGTTGAGCTGGGCCGGGAGCTCCGGCCTGGCCCCTAGTGACCATGATGACCCAGGTGTTGGGGACATGCTGGTAAAGCAATCTCCCAAGGTGCTGCCAAATCCAGCTGGGTGTCTCAGGCACAGAGTGCTAGCCCTGGTAGCAATTGGGTTTAGCCAGAGATCTTTCCGGAGTGATACATAAAAGGCTCCCTCCTTTCACTCTTTCTTATTTTCTTTCCCAACTACATTGTATTTTGTCATGTGGATGGTCATCATTTATTTAACCGGACCCTCGCTGGAGGAAACTGGGTTGTTTCTAATCTTTTGCTCTTGCGAGGAAAGCCGCAATCAATAACTGTGAACACACGTCAAGTGTAGAAGTGTTAAGTGGGATGAATTCCCTGTACTGGGACTGATAAATGAAAGGGTAAATACATTTGTTATTTTGTGGGGTTTTTGTTGTTGTTGTTATTCTTTTGAGACAGAGCCTCTCTCTGTTGCCCAGGCTGGAGTGCAGTGGTGCGATCTTGGCTCACTGCAACCTCCATCTCCTGGGTTCAAGTGCCTCAGCCTCCCAAGTGGCTGGGATTACAGGAGCACCATCATGCCCAGCTAATTTTTGTATTTTTTTGTAGAGATGGGGTTTCACCATGTTGGCCAAGTTGGTCTCAAACTCCTGACCTCAAGTGATCCGCCTGCTTTGGCCTCCCAAAGTGCTAGTATTACAAGTGTGAGCCACTGCGCCTGGCCAATTTGTAACTTTGATAGATATGGTCAAACTGCATCCATTGGCAGGCAACTTACATTTCTGTCGGCAATGAATAAAAGTTCCTATTTCTACGCAGCTTCGGAGTATATTTTCAAACCTTTGGATTAGACAATTTTGTATATTATCATTGAGAATGAACATGCGCTCATATGCTTAAAGCCTTTTGTATTTCTTTCTGTAAAGGGTCTCATACTCTTTTTTGCTGATCTTTTTCTTATCAGTTTCTAGGAGCTCTTTACATATTGGGGATGCGAGTCATTTTCCTGAGATGAGTTGCAGGTATTTGTTCCCAGCTTATTCCTTCCTTTTCACATTGTGGGGCTCCCCCTACCACGTATTACTGAGTTGAGTTCTCCCCAAATTGATCTATAGATGCAATACACTCTTTATGAAATACAACAGCAGATATTGCTATGTGGAATCTGAGGAACCAATTTAAAAATTTATGTAGAAATACAAAGGACTAAAATAGAATCAGAAGAATCTTGAATAAGAACACATTTGGAGGACTTATGCTACGAGATATTCAGACTTACGACGCTACAGGAGTCAAGGCAGTGAGGTTGTAGTGCACAAAACAGACATACAGAGCAACAGAAAAGAATGCAGGCTCGTGGGGTGGGGTGACTCACGCTTGTAATCTCAGCACTTTGGGAGGCGGAGGCAGGCAGATCTCTTGAGGCCAGGAGTTCTAGATCAGCCTGGCCAACATAGTGAAACCCAGTCTCTACTAAAAACACAAAAGTTAGCCAGGCATGGTGGCACGTGCCTATATTCCCAGGTGCTTGGGAGGCTGAGGCAGGAGAATCACTTGAACCTGGGAGGCGGAGGTTGCAGTGAGCCAAGATCATGCCACTGCACTCCAGCCTGGGAAACAGAGTGAGACTCTGTCTCAAAAAAAAAAAAAAAAGAAAAGAAAAAGAAAAAAGAAAGAAAAAGAAAGAAGGAAGGAAGGAAGGAAAGAAAGAAAAGAAAGAAAGAAAGAAAGAAGAAAGAAAGAAAGAAGAAAGAAAGAAAGAAAGAAAGAAAGAAAGAAAGAAAGAAAGAAAGAAAGAAAGGAAGGAAGGGAAAGAAAAGGAAAGAAAAGGAAAGAAAAGAAAAGAAAAGAAAGAGAGAGAGAGAATGGAGACAACCCAGACTGAAACATAGACATTTATGAATCCCATGAGCTGAATACAGAAAGCCAGACACATGAGAGTATATTCTGAGGATGAAGCAACATATGAACCATGCAGACACATCAGCAGAACGAAGGACAAACTCCATGGTAATGCCAACTGATGCAGAAACAGCATGTGGCAAGATTCAACATCCTTTCACAGTAAAAAAAAAAAAAAAAAAAAAAACCACACATAGGAAGAGGATGAAACTGCCTCAACACAATGAAGGTCGCTTATGAAAAGCTCACTTCTAACATCATACTCAATCGTGACAGGCTGAACACTTTTCCTCTGAGACTGGGAACAAGCAAGGGTGCTGGCTCTTGTCTTTGCTATTCAAGTTAGTATTGAAACTCATAACCAGATGAGTTAGGCGAGAAAAAGAAAGCAAAGGCATTAAATTGGAAAGGAAGAAGTAAAATCATCCCTGTATGCAGATGACATGATCTTATATTTAGCAAACCCTAAAGTTACCAAAAAAGTTAGAAATGTAAATGAATTCAGCCAAGTTGCTGATACAAAATCAGCATTCAAAAATCAGTTGCCTTTCCATACACTAACAATCAACAATCCAAAAGGAATTAAGAAAATAATTTCAATACAATGGCATCAAAAAGAATAAAATACTAATAGATAAACCTACCCTACAAGCTCAAAGACTTGTACACTGAAAACTATAAAATGTTGCTGAAAGAAATTAGGGAAGACACAAATAAATGGAAAGATATCTTGTGTTCTTGAATTCAAAGACTTTAATATTGTCAAATTTCCCTACCACTTGAAGTGATTCAGTGCAATTTCTATCAAAATCCAAATGGTATTTGTTTCATAAATATAAAAATTCACCCCAAAATTCACATGGAATCTCAAAGGACCCCAAATAGCCAAGACAATTTGGAAAAAGAACAAAGTGGAGGACTCACACTTCCTGAATTCAAAACATATTACTAAACTACAGTAATCAAAACAGTATGGTACTGGCCAAAGGCAAAGATATAGACCAATGGAATAAAACAGAGAACTCTTGTGTATATGTTCAAGCGATCCTCAACAATGGTGCTGAGACCTGTCACTGGGGAAAGGACAGTTTCTCCAACAAATGGTGCTGGGAAAAATGATATTCATATGCAGAAGCATAAAGGAAGACCCTTGCCTTACACCACATCCAAAAATTAACTAGAAATGAAATAAGGACCTAATGGTAATACCTGTAACTGCACAACCTCTAGAAGAAAATACAGGAAAATTTGAAATTGCATATCTGACTTTTCAGATATGACACCAAAAACACAGGTAAACCAAAGCAAAAACAGACAGACAGAAGTACATCAATCATAAATACTTTCAGGCATCAAAAAACACTAAGAGCAAAGTGAAAAGGTAACTTACAAGCTCAGAGAAAATATTTGCAAATCATATCTCTGATATAGATTTTTATCTAGAATAAATAAACCCTACAACTCAACAAGAAAACAAATACTCCCACTTAAAAAAATAAGTTAAAAAGGTGCTGAAGAAAAAAAAAAGAAAAAAATGGTAAAGGACTTGAGTAGACATTTTTCTAAAGATGGTTTTCTTTTCTTTCTTTCTTTCTTTTTTTTGAGACGGAGTTTTACTGTTGTCTCCCAGGCTGGAGTGCAATGGCGTGATCTTGGCTCACTGCAACCTCCGCCTCCTGGGTTCAAGTGATTCTCCTGCCTCAGCCTTCCAAGCAGCTGAGGTTACAGGCGTCTGCCACCATGCCTGGCTAATTTTTGTATTTTTAGTAGAGACAGGGTTTCACCATGTTGGCCAGGCTGGTCTTGAACTCCTGACCTCAGGCGATCCGCCTGCCTTGGCTCCCCAAAGTGCTGGGATTATAGGCGTGAGCCACCGCACCCAGCCTTAAAGATGGTTTTCAAATGACCAACAAGCACACAAAAACATGCTTCACGTCACTAATTATCAGAGCATGCAAACCAAGTCCACAATGAGATACTATCCTCACATTCATCAGGACGGCAACTATCAATAACAAGTGTTGGCAAGGATGTGGAGAAGCTGGAACACTTGTGCTCCATTGGTGGGAATGTAAATGCTGCAGCCTATGTGGAAAAAAGTGTGGAGGTTCCTCACATCATTAAAAATACGAGTACCATATCATCCAGCAATCCCACTCCTGCATGTATTGCCAAAACAATTGAAAACTGGGTCTGGAAAAAGATACTTCCACATCCATACTCACAGCAGGACTATTCACTGTAGTCAAGAGGTGGAAGCATCCTAAATGTCCATCAAAAGATGAACAGATAAGCAAATATGGTATGTGGTATATATGTATAAGAAAATATTGGCCAGGCGCAATGGCTCACGCCTGTAATCCCAGCACTTTGGGAGGCCGAGGCGGGCGGATCACGAGGTCAGGAGATCGAGACCATCCTGGCTAACATGGTGAAACCCCGTCTCTACTAAAAATACAAAAAATTAGCCGGGCATGGTGGCAGGCACCTGTAGTCTCAGCTACTTGGGAGGCTGAGGCGAGAGAATGGCGTGAACCCGGGAGGCCAAGCTTGCAGTGAGCCAAGATGGCGCCACTGCACTCCAGCCTGGGCAACAGAGCGAGACTCCATCTCAAAAACAAAAACGAAACAAAACAAAAAAACAAAAACAAAACTTGTATAAAAACAAATGTGTGTAGCAGCTCCATTCATAATTGCTAGAAACTGGAAAGAACTCAAACACCTTCACCATCAATAGGGAAAACTGTTGTACATCCACGCAATGAAATACTTCTCAGCAATTAAAAGGTGCAAGCTGTTGATAGGCTTAACAACATGGATTAATATCAAAGGCAATATGCTGAATGAGTGAAGCCAGTCTAAAGAGGCTGCATACTATGCAATTCCACTTATGTGATATTCTAGAGAAGACACAACTATAGAGATGGAAGAAAGATTGAGGTCCCCAGAGGTGAAGGGCTGGGGGAGGGTTTGACTGTGGAGGGTAAGCAGGAGTGGGTGCTGGGGGTGGCAGATCTGCTCTGTGTGCTGATGACAGTGATGGTTACACAAATCTATACATGTGGCTGTGTGTGGTGGCTCACGCCTGTAATCCCAGCACTTTGGGAGGCCGAGGAGGGCAAATCACCTGAGGTCAGGTGTTCGAGACCAGCTTGGCCAATATGGTGAAACCCTGCCTCTACTAAAAATACAAAAATTAGCCAGGCATGGTGGTGGGCACCTGTAATCCCAGCTACTTGGGAGACTGAGGCGGGAGAATTGCTTGAACCCTCGAGGTGGAGGTTGCAGTGAACAGAGATCGCGCCACTGCACTCCAGCCTGGGTGACAGGACGAGACTCTGCTTAAAAAAAAAAAAATCTATACACATGCTAAAATCCACAGAACTGACCATGAAAAAAACCACTTTTTTTTCTGTGTGAATATCAAAATAAAATAATAAAAAAAATCAGAAAGAGACTCACGTTAAAAAACAAAGAATGAAAAGGAAAATATATTTTCCAAAAGAAGTTGCTGTGAAATATGAGGAGAAACATCAAATGTGAACACACAAAACTGCTTGGTGCTGATAACAGGAATGATCATCCTTAGGGAAAACAAAATCACCACCATTGAGCTGGCCACACCAAAACAATTATAAATTCTAAATAATATATGGAGCAAAAACTAACTGAATTTAAGGAGAACATGAGAAATCAACAACTGAAGCGAGATTATTTAACAGATATTCAGAAACAAATGGATAAAGTAGAGAAAAATATTTGAGAGTGTAAGATCTAAGTAATGTGATCAGTTAATAGGCGTTTGTGGAAATATGCAACTACCAAAACCCACAAATTAAGTCCAAGCACATGAGAAATGTTTGCAAAAACTTTTCAGCCATATATCAGAAAGGAAGTATCAATAGATTCCCATAATTGACAGTGTATACTCAGGATTACAAAGGAACTTATGAACTACTGAGAAATCAATAACAGTGACAGCAATCTCTATCAACATTTGTTGGATGCAGCTAAAGGTGTCCTTTGTCGCACTCAGAGAAAATTACAGACATAAGCATTAGAAACATAAAACATGGAAATATGGCCGGGCGTGGTGGCTCACGCCTGTAATCTCAGCACTTTGGGAGGCCAAGGCAGGTGGATCGCTTCAGGCCAGGAGTTCAAGACCAGCCTGGCTAACATGGTGAAATCCCGCCTCTACTAAAAAAAAATACAAAAATTAGCTGGGCATGGTCATGGGCACCTGTAATCCCAGCTACTCGGGAGGCTGACGCAGGAGAATCGCTTGAACCCAGGAGGCAGAGGTTGCAGTGAGCCAAGATCACGCCACTGCACTCCAGCCTGGGGCGACAGAGCAAGACCCTGTCTCAAAAAAAAAAAAAAAAGAAACATATAACATATAAATAAATGAACCAAGTGTTCAAATCAATATTAAAAATAATAACAGAGCAGGCCAGGAGCAGTGGCTCATGCCTGTAATCCCAGCACTTTGGGAGGCTGAGGCGGGTGGATCACTCGAGGTCAGGAGTTCAAGACCAGCCTGGCCAACATGGTGAAACTCCGTCTCTACTAAAAATACAAAAATTAGACCGGGTGCGGTGGCTCACACCTGTAATCCCAGCACTTTGGGAGGCTGAGGCAGGCGGATCACAAGGTCAGGAGTTCCAGACCAGCCTGGTCAACATGGCGAAAACCCATCTCTACTTAAAATACAAAATAAATAAATTAATAAATAAATAAATAAGCCGGGGGTGGTGGCGGGCACCTGTAATTCCGGTTACTCAGGAGGCTGAGGCAGGAGAATTGCTTGAACCTGGGAGGCAGAGGTTGCAGTGAGCGAGATGGCCCCACTACATTCCAGCCCGGGCGACAGTGTGAGACTCTGTCTGAAAAAAAAACCCAAGAAAACAAAAATTAGCCAAGCGTGGTGGCCCTCTCCTGTAGTCCCAGCTACTTGGGAGGCTGAGGGAGGAGAATCACTTGAACTCGGGAGGCGGAGGTTGCAGTGAGCTGAGATGGCGCCACCGCACTCCAGCCTGGGGGACAGAGTGAGACTCCGTCTCAACAAACAAACAAACAAACAAATAACAGAGCAAAACCAAAATGCCAAGGGAACGTGAGACAGGAGTGCGAGCTGGGAGTCGGCACAGGGCGAGGCAGAGACACTCCTCGGGGGCAGAAGCTGGTTCCTTACAGAATGGAAAGAAAGAAGTGGACTCTGGGGAGACTGGAGAAGAACAGAAACACAGGAGGCAGAAATAAATCCTGCGGATGGAAGCAGAGACAAAACAAAATGTAAGCTGCTCCAAATCGGCGGCGGAGCGAGTTCTGGAAGAGCGGCGGTGTGGGAACCCCCGGTGCCTTCCTCTCCCAGCTGCAGCTGCGTTCCCAGGCAGGCTTCCCGGGAGCCAGGGACAGAGGCCCAGGACTCCGCCAGGGGTGGGTCCGTTCCCCTTCTTGGAGGGAGTGTGACCCACAGGCCCCACGGAAAGGCAGTGCCACTCCCGTGACATTCCACAAGGCCCCTCTGGCCGGCCCCTGGCCTGCCCCCAGAGAACTGCTCGCAGGCAATGCCCTGCAGCCTGAGACCCGGGCACCCCGGCCTTTGCCCCAAGGAGGCTGGGGACAGAAAGGCTTCCTCCAGGATTCTCTGCAGGAGATGAGCAAAACGTCCGCAGAGCCAGTGACTGCGGGACCCACGACAACTTCGGGTCACGCCTGCCGGGAGGAGCAGCACCTGGACCTGAGCCCGGGGACGGGCAAACGAACGCAGCTCGCGAGTGGCCCAGAGAGCGGGAACCAGAGCGCCCCGACGGCAGCGGAGGCCACCGCGGGCGCCAAACCAGTAACGCGCCCCTTGAGGACAGGAGGCCACGGCGCAAAAGCAGACTGGGCTCGGAAACACTTGCTTTACAAATGGGGAAATGAGTGAGGCGATGCAGGAAAGACCGCAGCCAGACGTAGAAGGTGAAGACCACCGCGAAGAGGAAGCTCGCAGCCAGAGCTGAGTGAGAGCCCGCGGGCGGGAGGGGGCCGGGCGCGCGGGAGCCTTCCCTGCAAACCCCGGCCGTTCCAGGAGCAGCGAGACGCACGGATGGAGGACAGGAGCCCAAGAATGGCATAAAATTTCTCCGAGCAGAAGGAACGCCGCTGAGTGTGAGCGTGAGATTGCTAGCTCTCACAAATTCAGGCAGGGCAGGTGAGGAGAGACACAGGCCTGCGCATCCCGGAAAGCTCTTGGACTTAAAAGATGAAAATAAATGATCCTGGAAAGATCTCGAAAGATCAAGAATATAAAACGCTTTTGTTTGTTTGTTTTTAATAAAACGAACCCCTAAACGCTGACAGAAAGGAAGAGCAAGCATCCATGGATTGTTCGGAGAAAAAGGTTGATATCCAAGAATGCGGTACCAGGCCAGGAACTGAAGAAAGTGAAATGACCTGGGGGGAGACGAGCGCCGATCCGAGGAGAGGAGCCAATGAGAGGCGCTCACCAGGCCAGCGGGTGGGCGGGGGCCTGGCGCTGAGCACAGTCAAGTCCAAGGGAAGATGCATAGGAGTTGATCGTGCAGAGATGGCAGCAAGTGGCAATGGACTCCCCCTGCATTGAGAGAATAAACCTCCGTGAATCCCCCTGCATTGACAATAAACCTCCGTGAATCCCCCTGCGTTGAGAGAATAAACCTCCCGGAATCCCTCTGCATTGAGAGAATAAACATCCCGGCTCTGGTTCTGTTCTGTGTCTGTTAGCGGGGTTTAGGGGTGAGTTAGGGTGAGGGCACTGCCACCAGCCCTGGGATATATTTCTCCTGCTGTTCACTATGTGTAAGAGACAAACACCGACAAGAAGAGAAGAGGCCAGGCACAGTCGGTGGCTCATGCCTGGAATTCGAACACTTTGGGAGGCCAAGGTGGGAGGATCATCTGAGCCTAGGAGTTTGAGACCAGCCTGGGCAACATAGGGAGTTTCTGTCTCTAAGAAAAAAAAAAAAAATTACCTGGGCATGGTGGTGCACACCTGTAGTGGCAGCTACTCAGGAGGCTGAGGTAGGATTGCCTGAGCCTGAGATATCAAGGCTACAGTGAGCTGTGATTGTACTACTGCCCTCCAGCCTAGGCAACAGAGAAGGACAGTGTCTCATGAAAGAAAAAAAAAAAAAAAAAAAAGAGGAGAAAAGCTTCCCAGACCTGCCCACACCATGGTGTCCAACAGGTGGCTGGGACCCCATGTCCTCCGGTCAGCTCTCACCAGGGCCTCGTGGGACTTTCCTGCTGGGGCCTGATCTGAAACGCACCGCTTCTTCAGACGGCTGAGGGTTTCTGCCCACCCAACTTTTGGCAATGCCAGGCGAGACGGGCAGCTCATCCTCTGGGCAGGTGCTCAGCGTTTCTCAGGGCTTAGGAGCAAGCCAGATGCCGCCTTTACTTTTGCAGGCAAAATAGAACTTTTAAAACTTCTGCCCATCTCTGTTTTGCACATACAGTATGATAGTCTTGCTAACCTACTGCCAGATGAGTGAATCTGCCTGTCACCAAGCAACAGGTGCACTGTCCCATGAGAGGGATAGGGGGTGGATGTACAGAACTCCAGGGTTCTCTGGGCACCCTCTGGTGCTTCCAGGCCTGTGAATTGGCACAGCACGACCACAGACTTCCAAGATGCCCACCCGGGGGCTCAGAACCCCGGGGGTGAAGGTCGGTGCTATCCCACCGGAGAAGCGACCTAGTCCAGCTGAGCCCCTGGCCAGCAGCGAGGAGGAAAGGATGAACATCAGCCACGCCTGGCACTGACTGCCGCGGCCAGAGCCTCGCCCAGCCTAAGAATGTTTCTGTTCTAAGACTTTTTTCTTTTTTGTTTTTTAGAGATTCTCACAGGCAAATGTCACCTTGAAGACCCGGTGGCAGCAAGGTGTGAGCTCAGTGTGGGGCATGAGTGTTCTGAAGCTGCCAGGGGTGGACTGCAGTGGGTGCCATGGGGGCCGTCATAGCCCCTTGGGTCTTGCCGTTGCAGGCCACGCTGGCCACGTTTCCACCGCAGTGTCCTCAGCTCCTCTCTGGAGGGGTCGTCTTTCTACCAAAGCCGCCCTGCCCTGCCACAGCGGGAAGTGTCAGGAATTAGTGTCCCATGGAAGCATCCCCATCCCGTGACTGGCTGGAGCTGGTCTAAAACATGGCAGCGCCAGAGACTGAGCCCCAGTTGGTCACAAGTGGTCACCTTGATGCGGAACCCTTCATCAGTGGCTTTCCCTGCTAACGTCACCTCCCCAACCCTACCAGGGTCTCCTGGGACCACCTCCTAAGTAAACCACTTGAGCTTGCATCTGTCTCATCTGCTTCTGGGGGACTCACACTAGAAAAACCAATTAATTTTTTTGTTGTATGGAGTGGTGTGATTTGAAATCCTTCTATGGATAGTGAATGCTTGCTTATGTCTTTAAAAACTTTTTTTTTTTTTTTGAGACAGAGTTTTGCTATGTTGCCCAGGTTGGTCTCAAACTCCTAGGCTCAAGTGATCCTCCCATGTCAGCATCCTGAGGAGCTAGGACTACAGGTGCGCTCCACCACACCCGACTCCGGCATCTTTGTTCTCTGAATGTTGAGTCCAGACATGGAGTTAGGCAACCGCAGGCATGCAGATTACACTCCCCAGCAAGACGGCTCATCATTGACACACATGCAGACTTAGGCTGTACCAGGCATGTATACCAGGGGGGTGCATCGTGAGTAGGTAGGTGTGTGTGCGGGTGTGAGACTGTGTGTATGTGTGAGAGAGAGCATGTGGCAGTGTGTGTGGTGAGTGTGCATGTGTGAGAGAATGTGTAGTTGTGTGTAGGGGTGTGCGTGCACACATATGTGTGTTCGTGTGTGAGACTGTGTGTAGATGTGTGCCCGTTCCTCACAGCAACCCTGCTGGTCAGTGCTCCTGTGGTCCTCATTTTACGAACAAAGAAACAGAGGTTAAGCACTTTCCGGAAGGCTGGTGACCCATGAGCCCTGTGTCACACTTCTCGGTCTGCGTGGGGCCCTCGCTCTCAGCCTGGACACTCGGCCCCTGGTGAACAAGTCATGTCAGAGAGAACCTGTCCTGGTGCCCCGTCTCCAGGATACGTGTGTCCCTTTGTACATATATTTAAAAATTCATTTTGAAAGAACAAAAGCTCCACTGCCCTCCTCCACTTCTGTGATTTCTTGATTTTCAAACACTGAAAGGCTCGTTTTGCTCCCGGGGAGTTTCTGCTCAGTGCCTCTGCCATCCTTGGGTTGGGAGTGAAAGTTTTCCTGACTTATTCCGGACACTGTCCTCAAATATTTCGGATGTTGGGTGTCTGTGAGGGTCCCATGGTTATGAGCCATGGGAAGAGGCTTCATATGACTCAGTGATTGGAGAGTTTGTGGGTGGAATTGGAGGGTGCTGAGCTTGGAAGGGGAAGCTGCATGGGGCCGGGGCTCTTGGGAGCAGAAATGGATGATGGTCGGGGCCCATGTCCGCCAGGACAGAGCCTCCCACCTCGAGGGTTACATTCCCGGGGCTACAGGTCCCTGGTCCACCCATCACGAGATGGCCAGGACATTGGATGGATAGGGCGGATGAATGGACAAACAGCCCAGGCAAGGATGCAGGGAAACCCACAGCCACCCATGCCAGGCCCTCCAAGTGGCCAGGAACAGGCTTCCCAGCTTCTCATGTGCCCACCTCCTGTTTCTGCCAGCATTTCCCTGCACCCACGCTCAGCGCTCTGCAGTCCAATCCCTGTCTTTCCCAAGGAGACTCTCCCCACTGCTTAGATGTGTGAAAAATCCTTTTCCACCAGGTAAATATTTTTACTATTTACTATTTTTTCTTCTTTTTACAAACAGAGATGAGGTATCGCTATGTTTCCCAGGCTGGTCTCGAACACCTGGCCTCAAGTGTCCTTTCTCCTTGGCCTCCCAAAATGCTTACAGATGTGAGCCACTGCACCCAGCCAATTTCATAAACATGTATTTTTTTTTAACTTTTTAAGTTTTCTATCCAGTAGCAAATAACCAACCAATCTTGAATTTTTACACACATCCTAACCTTTCTGGAATCTGCATGGTAGCACAGGGTGAGGGAGATGGCTTACTGCTCACCCATCTTTGTAGAGTGAGGTGTGCCCTGCCCTCCACATGTGGCCCGTGGACACCCAAGCTGGCTCCGCCTCAGCTCACCTGGGCCCTGCTGGCCTGGCTCACTTCAGGACCACCCTGTAGCCTCAGCCAAGGATCATGTCCAGGTGGGAGAGGAGGGGATGAGGATGCTGGTCTGGCGGGAGGCGGGCAGTGGTTACTTGGTGCAGCCCTGGGGAGAGGCGGTCACTTTGAAGGCTCAACCCCCAGGAGCCCTGTCCAGCTTGGGTTTGTGGTTCCTGGGGCATGTTTATCACTGCGGTGCAGTGGCCTCTCGTCCCTCACTGTGGTCGGCCTCCTCATGTCCCAGCAGCCCCAGTGTCTGTACAGACCATGGCTCCTGGACAAGCCATGGGAAGGCCAGGGTGGGGCCGAGGATCTCGGAGACCAGGGTCGGCTCTGCCTTGCTCTGGGGGTGATGATGGCGGTGCCAGCGCCCCTCTCTCCAGTGCCCCTCTCTCCAGCGCTGCCACTGAGCCCAGTCTGCTAAAATGGGGCTGCTCGGAGGATCCCTCTGAGACCCCTGGGGCCCGAGCCCTGCAGTGGCCCCACTGCTGCAACCCTGATGCCGTGTCCCTGCTCCTGTCCTCCCCAGTGGCTTTCCAAACGCTCCTGCCCAGGGCCCTGCCTGTCCTAAGCTGAACCTGAGACCTGAGGGCGGCTCTGCAGGAGGCCCCTCCAGGACATCACACAGCCCCGCAGGCCTGTTGGACATCATGCCTCTTGTGATTTGGCCCTTGCTAGGTCCAACATCTCCCCAGCTTCGCTTGTGGCTCCCCCTCCCAGCAGGCCTCCCAGAGAGCCAGTGCAACCCCCTCCGTCCCCACAGATAGGCCTGCCCAGAGCTGGGGGAGAAGGTCTTTATTTGGAGTCAGGTGGGTGGGAGCAGGGAAGGGTCATGGCTGGAGGGTAGGTCCAGGTGGTCCAGGCTCTGTGTCTGGCGGTAGGGTGAGCTCTGGAGGTGCGGACCCAGGAGCTGCTGTGCTGGGAAGAGGAGCAGAGGTCAGGGAGGCTGCAGGGTAGGGCAGAGGCCAGGCCCAGAGCTCGCTCCCCAGGCTCTGCAGCCCCCACATCGGCCACTGCTGGGCAGCCTCGGGGCTCTAGAGCAGCCTCAGCTCCTCCAATGACTGGGCAGGCCTCTGAGCATGCTCGGTGGGCGGATGGGGGGGACTGGACCGAGTGGGGACAGGTGCAGGGGGCGATGGGCCGAGCTGACACCTGAGAGAGCCCGAGGGAGGCCTCGCTGTGGAAGGGCCGAGGAGGACCCTCACTCGGGCTGGCAGGTGCAGGAATAGGTAAAACAAAGGACTTCCTGAATGTCCCAGGAATTGTGGGTGGGCAGCCGCTGAGGTGCCAACCTCGTGCCTGACCCTGGGGGGTCTCCCTGCCTGTGTGGGACGACCGGGGCCAGAGCAGATGGACCCTTGAACCCCAGGAACCCAGGACTCTGGGCTTGTCCAGTGTCCTCCCAAAGCCTCACTCACCCTAGTGTTCGGGAACGCAGCTTCCTGCAGAGACCAAGAAAAACCCAGGGATGAGAAGGCGCCCTAGACCAGGGCCCAGACCCCATCACAGCCCAGAGTGCAGAGCCTCCAACGACAAGGACGCTAAGCAGGGCCCAGGAGCCCCTGCGAGGAGACTCGGGGCACACGGGGAATGCGGGGGACATGGGAGGACATGGGGGTCACGGGACAGTGGAGATCACAGACAGACACGGCAGAGGGACACAGGGGACTGGGCACAGCCGTCCTCACCCGTCTGCAGGGGCGTGAAAATGTCCTCCTCCGAGAGTCCCTTGCGCTGCGCCAATTTCTTAAATTCTTCCAGGGCCTCCAGGTTGGTATCAGGATTCCTCCCTGCAGGTGAGGTGGCCAGGTGAGCCGAGGTGGGGACAGCGGCGCGGCACTGCAGGGAGCAGATGCCGAAAGGAGATGACCACGGCCCAGCACCAGGACATCAGAGCTCGGGGATGGGGCTGGGGACAGAGGAGACGGCCACTGCCCAGATGAGAGGTCCCCAGGAAGGGGGACAGTGGCGGGGACTCTCTAAGCCACTCAGCAACCCCAGGGGACCTGGGCAGCTCCCAAAGCCACCCTGCAGGGTCACAGCCCTCACTTGGAGGGACCTTGTGTCCCCGAGGCACTTGCCACCCTCCTGCCCTGGAGGGTCCCTGCCCCATGAAGAGCTCTGTTAGGACGCTACCTCCCCCTTAAGGTGAGGCCCTTACACCTGAGACCCCAGAAGCAGCCCTTGGCAGGTTCATGTCACCGAGGGCCATGTCTGTCCCTGCCTTGCCCACCCCATTCCCACTTCAGGTACTTGGACCGGCTGCCCAGCGGTGCCCGGCACACGAAAGCTGGCACAGGGGGCTTCCTTTTCCCCCCGTGCCAGGGATGGTGGTGCTGGTTCCACTGGCTTCCGGAGGCAGAGACCGTGCGGCAGGATATGCAGACACCAGTGGGCCCCTCACCCACAAGCTTTCCCGTGTGGAGCAGCCCCCACGGCGCTGGTCTTTGCAGTAAAAGACGTAATGGTCCCCCCCGGACAGCTCCTGCAGGTACGTGAGCTTCCTGCCCCCATCTGTAGATGACGGAGAAGATGGGTCATTCCCAGAGACAGCACTCAGGACCACATGAAGAAACACTCGGGAATGTTTCAGCGGTCACCCGGGTGCCCTGGACAGCCTGAGCCAGGCCTGGCTGCTCCGCACAGTGTGGACCCGGACACTGACGCAGGAGCTTCCTCTCAGGAAGGTCCCAATGCAGGTAATGGAGCCACAAGGCCAGAGCACGTCCAGGACTAGAGGCCAGCCTTCCCAGCTCCAGCAGCTGCTCCTGCCCCACTTCCCTGTCCCTAACCCTCATCTTCCCCCTCAGCCTCCCCATCTCTAATCCTCAGCTTCTCCAGCCCTAACCCTCGGCCTCCCCATCCCTAACCCTCAGCTTCCCAATCCCTAACCCTTGGCCCCCCATCCCTAACCCTCAGCCTCCCCATCCTTAACCCTCAGCTTCTCCATCCCTAACCCTCCGCCTCCCCGTCCCTAATCCTTGGCCTCCTTGTCCCAATCCTCAGCTTCCTCAATGTGTCAATGGCTAGGGCCTCCCAGAGGGCAGGCGTGATCTGGTCCATCTCCACTGTGGACAAGCCTGTCACGCCTGGTGTCTGATGTCAGGGCCACCAGCCCCCCAGGAAGGAGAAGCTAGCCCCTCCTTGGAGGTGGGCAGAGCTGGGACCCTGGCAAAAGGGCAGCCTGGGCACTCTCTGCCTGTGGTGGGGCTGGTGCGCTGGGGTTGGCAGTGGGGGAGGGTGGGGGTGGGGAAGGGGCTCACAGGTGCTGAATTTGCCAGGCTCCTCCGTTTTCCGCATCAAGATTTTCTTCTGGATGCACCGATCCTCCCTCCTGGAAAACAGTAGACACGCGGGCAGCGGCTCCCAGGACACACCTGGGCCATCCTCAGCTCACCTGGTGCATGGCCCTGACCTGGCAACCTGAAAATTCCACTGTCCCCCACCCCACCGAGCTTTAGGATGCCCAGGCTATTTCCCTCCAAGGCAGAGGGTGATTCTTACCAACACCCGAAACGTGGATGGGGCAATGGGCACCAGGTGGGTCTGGGGAGGGGAGAGAAAGTGGCCTGAGGGGCCCCGCAGTGGGCAACACTCACATGAAGGTGAACGTGGCTTCCAAGTCCCCACCACCCAGGGCTGTCACCTTCACTGGGGACACCTTCCTGGGCCTCCTGTCCTCCGGAAAGTCCTTATCGACCACCATGGCCTTCACGTACCAGGTCCCTGTGATCTGGAGCAGGCCGAGGCCGTGAGCCAACCATGGGCTGGCCCAGATTCTACTCTGACTCTGGCACTCAGGCCTGCAGCTATAACCAGACACCCATGGTGCCCGGCTGCTGCCCCTAAAGGCAGGCTGGATTCCTGCACCTTAGTTAGAGCTCAGCTGGAGTGAGTTAGAGCCAGCCCCCTGCTCAGGGCTCCCAGCCCCCAGTGGAAGGACAGCATGTCTGCACCCCATGGACCCCCGGGCCCCAGCACCAGGTGAGCCCTCCCTCCACAGGGCCCAACCCTGCGAGACCTTCAGGCTTCAGGCATCAGTGCAGCAGGAACCCCTGAACTGAGCCTGCTCCGGCCCTGGGCCTCTGGGGGGCCGTGTCTGCTGGAGGAGCAATAGGACCCCCCCACCGCCACCCCAGGCTGGGAGCACGGGGTCAGAAGCCAGCCTTAAGTGACACCTCCTAAAGCAGGGCCCCTGGCATTGCCCCCCGCCCAGGAGTCCGCCTGGCTCCTCCACCCACCTATGCCAGCCTAGTTCACATCCTCCTCCTCCAGGGCAAAGGACAGGGCAGTGGCTAGGCCTAGAGTGACACCCAGGAACAGGGTCTTCATCTCCAGAGCTCTGTGCTGCCAACCTCGGCATGTCACTGGGTGTCTGAACAAGGCTGTGCTGGCTCCTCTCAAGATGTTCTTTATAGCCCCCTGGCCAATGTCCTGGGAGCACGTGGCACAGTGCACCCCTCCCCATGGTGGCAACCAGTCCTGCATCCGGCAGGGGGAGTGTCCTCATTGCTGGCATCTGGTGAACAGCAATTCAGTGCCAGCCAGAGAAGAAAAGACACATGATGCTGTCCAGAGTTTGCACCACTCGAATGCGCCCACTCAGATGAGCCCAGAGGACTCAAGGGGACAGGGCAGGGTGGTGCACATCTGCACCCCAAGCCACAGAGGGAGGGCCCATGGCCTCGGGATACTCCCTCCCCAACCCCGAGCCCTCCCAGAGCCACGGCTGGGACCCTGGGCAAGTTCTCTGGGGAACTGGCCGTCTCCCTGCTGAGCAGAAACGGATTGGGCTTTAGAACCACAGAGACGTGGGGCTGCTGCCAGCTGAGTCCCGCACGCCCTAGAGCCCAAGCTTCCACCCACTCTGGGACCCACTCTGCGTTGATCTTCCCCATCTGGACCCTGCACTCGAGCATCCTAGGGGCAGAGGAGGGCACTATTGTGTGGCTCAGGGTCAGTTTATATACGGCCTCCTTGGGCCATACAAGGGACCCCGCCGCCTCCCCTACCCCGCTTCACTACGTACCGCAGCCTGGCTGTGCTGTCCTCAGAACACGTGATCTCTCTGGATTGTCCTGCCCGTTTCTTCGTGCACGTGTTCATCGACCATCTCCCTGTTAGAATATACATTCCCCTCTCTCATCAGCTTTGACAGCCCCCAGCCCCCAGGACAGGCCTTGAATCTCATCCCTTTAGATAAACAGGTCGCATGAGGCACCAAGAGCCACCTGCCAGCCTGTGCTCAGAGTTCGTGGCTGAGGTCCCTTGGGCACTTGGCTCTGCTGGCCTCATCCCCAGCCAACCTGAGCCAGAACTTTGCCTTCTCCTTCCCGGACCCTGTAGTTCCCGGGTGTGTGTCATCTTCCCTGGGACCCACGGCTGACCCACGCTCTGCAGGCAGGTGCTGGACCCACACAATGGCATCTTTGTGCCTCTCTGGCCCAAGATCAGACACCCTCAAGTACTTACTCAATAATACTAATGCATACTCTAATAAACTCTGGGGGCTGTAAAGAAAGGGCTGGCGTGACCCAGTGCCTCACCCCTCTCACGGCAAGTGCTTCCGAGCAGAAACCCCACCCTCATCCCCCCGGGCAGGAAAGGATGGGGCCTGGGCTCTTCAGGACCAGAGATGAGCAAACAGGCTGGAGTCTCTATATCAACAGGAAGGTTTCTCTGTTCTCTGTGTTTGTTGACTGTACCCCAGGCACCTCGTATTTCATTGGTTGTTTGTGAATCATTGATGTAAGCACCTTACAACACTGGTGCTGCTGGCTCAATCCTTGAAGAAAATGCTGGAACAACATGCACAGATGCTTCAGAGAACAGGGCTCTCCCATGAGGTCCACACTCAGTGCGACGAGTGCTCACCAGGAGTCTCCCATCATCCACCTATCTTGCCCTGTGTCCCAGTCTCATTCGCCAACTGTGTTCTGTTAGATACTGGTTGGGTTCAACTGGTGCAGACACCGTCAAGGGATGGTAGGGCTGGAGGTTGGGGGTCAACCCATGGCAGACATGAGGGGCAAGATCTCTGGCCCCCAGTGATTTGTGGCCTGGGGCATTTCTCTGGATGGCTGTGTTCCTTCTGATGGTGGCTTCTGTTGGGCTGCCGCTACCACACAGCTTTCTCTCTCACCACTTGCCTCACGACCCTTTTCTTTGAATCTCAGGGTGATCACAGCTTTTCAGGGCTGCTAATTCCTAGGTGCTTCACTGAAGTGGACAGTGTCTGGGCTTTACCTGACATCTGGGCATAAGAAGGTTTAGATGGCACCACCAAACAAGCACCCAGACCAGAGCATGTGCTGGCTGGGACTGAGGCACACCAAGAAGGAGCGGGGGGGAGCTTACGATGAATCTCAGTTAAGGCTGCAAGACCAACTGCACAGTAGGGACCATCGCCTGTGCCACTAACCACCTATTTTAATTATTTCAGAGACTGTGGCTGGCCACCATGCTGAAGCCTCAGTTACAAAATGGACTTGATTTGCTGTGTGAGTGGGTCAGTGCAGTGCAAGGGGTGGCTGAAGGCACTGGTGACCCACCCTCTCGGCCCACCTGCAGCAGTTGTAGATCGTTCCTGGTGCATGGATGTATTCACAGCTTCCCACCTTAAGTGCCTGCACCTTTTCTTCTGTGCTTCCCCGACACTGATGAAACCCAGATGTGCAAGTGAATCAGCATCCTCAGTCCATAGGGATAGTAACTGATGGGATAAATGGCCTGGACTCTTCCTTCTGAGTGGGACAATCTAATATGGTTCCACCCTATTTCTCAGATGGTCCTCAGAAGGACTGAGTCCCAGTTGTCCACAATGGTAACCTTCTCATTAACATATTTTGTTGGTTTTTCTACCTTCCAAATCTCACTTGATCTCAGACTTCTGGCCACCAGAATGTGAGAAAATAAATTTTTGTTCTAAGCCACCCAGTTTGTAGTATTTTGTTATAGCAGCCCTATAAAAATAATACAAACTCTAGCATATTAATAATTATATTAAATGTAAATGGTTTAAATATTAAATGACAGTGATTTGCAAAGTGAATTAAAAGCCATTATACAACTATATGCCGTCTACGAGAAACTTACTTCAAATATAACAATAGAGGCAGGTTGAAAGTAAAAACATGAAAAAAGATACATAAACATTAATCAAAAGAAAGCAGAAGCATTATTTCAATAACAGATAAAATAGACTTTAGAACAAAGACTAACAGAGAGGGAAATTATACAATAATACGTGGGCCATTCTGCAAAGAAGACATAGTAATCCTAAACGTGTGTGCACCAAACATTAGCTGCACAATATGTGAAGCAAAACAGAACTGAAAGGAGAAATTTTAAAAGCCACAATTATAGTTGGAGACTTCAACACCCTTCTCTCAGAGCAACTAGACAGAAAACCAGCAAGGACATCAAAGAACTTGGCCACCCATCAATTAACATAATTGAATTGTCATTTGTAGAACACACCACCTAGCAACAGCACTACACACATTCTTTTCAAGTGCACCAGAATATATACCAAGATAGACCATATCCTGAATCAGAAAATGAGCCTCAAGAAATTTTTAAAAATTTAAATGATATAGAGGGTGGTCTCTGACCACATGGAATCAAACTATAAATCAATGCCAGAAAGATAATGGAAAATCTTTCTTCAGATGCTTGGAAACAACACACCTGTAAACAATCCACAGGTCAAAGAGGAAGCCTGAAGGTAAATTTAAAAATATACTAGACTGGATGAAAATGAAAATACAACGTATCAGCTGGCCGTGGGTGGCTCTCACCTATAATTCCAGCACTTTGGGAGGCCCAGGCGGGTAGACCACTTGCAATCAGGAATTTGAGACCAGCCTAGCCAACATGGCAAAAACCCATCTCTACCAAAAATGCAAAAACTAGCTGAGTGTGGTGGTGTGCACCTGTAATCCCAGCTACTCGGGAGGCTGAGGCAGGAGAATCGCTTGAACCTGGGAGGCGGAGGTTGCAGTGAGCTGAGATCATGTCACTGCACTCCAGCCTGGGTGACAGAGCAAGACTCTGTCTCAAAAAAGACAAAAACAGGCTGGGCACAGTGGCTCATGCCTATAATCTCAGTGCTTTGGAGGCCCACGTGGGCAGATCACTTGAGATCAGGAGTTCGAGACCAGCCTGGCCAGCATGACAAAACCTCATCTCTACTAAAAATACAAAAATAAATAAATAAATAAATTGCTGGGCATGGTTGCATATGCCTGTAATCCCAGCTACTTGGGAGACTGAGGCAGGAGAATTACTTGAACCCAGGAGGTGGAGTTTGCAGTGAGCCGAGATAGTGCCACTGCACTCCAGCCTGAGATACAGAGCGAGACTCCGCCTCAAAAACAAACAAACAAAAACATATCAAAATTTGTGAGACACAGCTAAATCAATGCTGAGAGGCACTAAATGCATATATTAGAAAAAGAGAAGTCCAGAATCAATTATCTAAGCTCCCACTTCAAGAACCTAGAAAAAGAAGAGCAAAATAAACCCAAAGCAAGAAGAAAAGAAATAACAAAGATAACAGCAGCAATTAATAAAATCGAAAGCAGAAAAACAACAGAGAAAAACAATGAAACAAGGGCTAGTTCTCTGGAAAAATTAATAAAATTTAGGCAGTTCTAGAAAGACTGACAAAGAAAAGAAGAAAGGACACAAATAACCAACATCTCGAACAAAACAGAGACTATCACTACAGACCCTGCAGACATCAAAGGATAATAAGGGAATACTACGAAGAGACCTTCCCATATATATTTGACAACATAGGTGAAATGAACCAATTTCTCAAAAAACACGCCAATATAAGATACACAACTTTAATAGCTCTATGACAATTAAAGTTAACATTTTAATGTTAAAATCTTCCAAAAAGAATTCTTCATGTCCACATGGTTTCACTAGAAAATTCTACCAACCATTTAAAGAATAAATAACACCAACTCTACATAATCTCAGAAGATGAGAGAATATCTCCCAACCAAAACTAGACAACACAAAAAGGAAAGCTGCAGAACAATATACCTCATGAATATAGATACAATAATCCTTTACAAAATATTAGCAAATAACAACATATAAAAATAATTCTACACCATGACCAAAAGCAGTTTATTCCAGGGATGGAAACCTGGTACAATACTCAAAAATCAACCATATTAATATGTTAGGAAGAAAAATTACACGATCATATTGATCAACGCAGAAAAAGTATTTGACTAAATTCAACACCCATTCAGGAAAACAACTCTCAGAAAAGTAGGAATAGAAGAGAACCTCCTTAACTTGACAAAGAACATCTACAAAAAACCTATGGCTAACATTATATCTAATGGTGAAAGACTGATGTGTAACTGGCTCAAGTCCAGCTGCTCGCTGCTCAGAAGTCAAGGCGTGAGAAGTGAAGTGTGGTTAAAGGAAAGCAGCTTTATTCAAATGCTAGCAGTTGAGGAATGGCCAGGCCCATGCCTTTAAAAGACCCTTCTAACTTTCTGGACTGCGTGAAGGGGTTTAAGGAGGAAAAGGTGTGGGAAATATGTGGGAATGGTGCAGGAGGATGTTGGTCTGCATCTTGTTCCGACGATTATCGTGAGTCATCAATCGTCTGTCTGGAGATCTGGTTTGCATCATCCTGATTTCAGCCAGGAAGTGGTAGGCTACCTGTAACTCCCCCTAAGAGGGAGGATTCTGCAGCTGGGTCTCTCTGCCTGGTTTGTTTCAAAATTGGCCCCTGGAATTTCTAAGTAAGCACATAATTAGATAAGCAAGCACTGCTCGCGGAAGTGCCTGGTGGGAAAGGAAAAAATAAAGAGTTTCAAAGTATGTTTCAAGGCTGAAAGCAAGAAAGGAAAAAAGTTTTTAAGCACATTTTGAGGCTGGGATACTCAGTTACAAACGCTTTCTCCTTAACATCAGGGACAAGGCAAGGATGTCCACTCTCACCACTTGTATTTAATATAGTACAGAAAGTTCTAGTCAGAGCAATAAAGGTTTTTTAAAAAGGAAATTAAAGACATACAAATTGGAAAGGAAGGAAGAAAACTGTCTGCATCTGCAGATGACATGATCGTCTCTGTAGAAAATCCCAAGAAACTGAAAAACAAAACAAAAGAAAACAATACACCTCCTAGAACTATTAAGCGAGTTCAGCAAGGTTGCAGGACACAAGATAAATATACAAAGATCAATTGTGGGTCTACATACTAGTAATGGACCCTAAACTTAAAAACACAATACTATTTATAATGGCTAAAAAAATGAGATACCTAGGCATAAGTTTAACAACCCATATACTGGATTTGTATGCTGAAAATAATGCAATGATTATAAAATAAATCAAAGAAGATCTAAACAAACGGAGAGATGTGCTATATCCATGGATTAGGAGACTCAATATAATAAAAATGTCATTTCTCTCAAATAATATAAAGATTAACATAATTTCTATCAAAATTCCTGAAGGAATTTTTGTAGACATAGACAAGATTATTCTAACATTTATATGGAAAGGCAAAGGAACTAGAATAACTAAAACTTTTTTTTTTTTTTTTTTTTAAGAATAAAGTGGGAGGAATCAGGCTACCCTTTCTTTCCTTTTCTTCTTCTTCCTTTTTTTTTTTTTTTTTTTTTTTTTGAGACAGAGTCTTGCTCTGTCGCCCAGGCTGGAGTGCAGTAGCACAATCTCGACTCATTGCAACCTCCACCTCCCAGGTTCAAGTGATTCTCCTGCCTCTGCCTCCTGAGTAGCTGGGATTACAGATGTGCACCACCATACCCAGCTACAGGCTACCCTTTCAAGACTCATTATATAGCTAGCAGATGGACAGATGCATAGATCAATGGGACAGACAATAAAGAATCCTCAAACAGACCTGCAACATATACCCAGTTAAGTTTTTACAAAGATGCAAAAGCAATTCAAGGGAAGATAGCTTTTGTAGCAAATGGGCTGGAGCCACTGGACATCCACAGACAAAACCACCAAACAAAAAGAAGAACCACAACCTAGGTCTCACACCCTGCATGAATATTAACTCAAAATGGATCACAGACTTCAACATAAGACTTAAAACTATAAAAGCTTTAGAAAACAGAAAGAAAATCTTTGGGATATGGAGCTGGGTCAGGAGATTTTAGATTTGTCACCAAAAATATGATCCATAAAAGGAAAAATTGTTAAAATAGACTTCATCAAAATAAAAACCTTTTGCTCCGTAAGAGACCCTGTTAAGAGAGTAAAAAGACAAGCTAAAGACTGAAAGAAAATATTGACAAACTACATATTCAACAAAGAATTAGTTTCTATACTTTATCAAGAATTTTTCAAAACTCAACAGTTTCAAAAATAGAACGTAAACAAAAGACATGAAGGGACACTTGACTAGAGAGGATATACAGATGGCAAATAAACACATGAAAAGATGCTCAACGCCATTAGTCATCAGCGAAATGCAAATAAAAGCCATGATATATCAGTACATACCTATCAAGGTGGCTGAGATAAGATCATAGTGATCACACTGAAGCCTGGTGAGGATGCATGGAAACTGGACGGCTTCTGGAAAATGGCTTGACAGGTTTAAAAAAAAAAAACAACAACCCTGCAACAAGCATAGAACCCAGCAATAGAACCCCTGGGCCTTTGTCCCAGAGAAATGAAAACTGATGTCCATGCAAAAACCTGTACATGTGTCATAGCCCAAATCTATAAACACAGACATCCTCCAACAGGTGAATGGTTAAACAGACTGTGGTATATCCATACCGTAGAGCACTACTCAGAAGTAAAATGGAATAAACTATTGATAAATGCAACAATGGGATGAATCTCCAGAGAATGACGCTGCACAGGAAAAAAAAAAAAAGCCAATCCTACAATTTTGTGATTGCAATAGATGACATTCTTGCAATGAGCAGATTGCAGGAGTGGAGAACAGGTCTGTCATTGCTAGGGTTGGGGCTGGAGCAAGCCAGGTGAAGATACACATGATAGCCCTGTGTGGCCTTTTACAACTGCATGGGAATCTACAATGTCTCAGGGTTAAATGTTTAATTTAAAAACCACAATGAGCATAAATGCTTAAAAAATATATAAAACCTAGAGCCAAAGACTCAGCAACTCCACTCAGAAGCATCATTTCAACAGATACCCTCCCACATGCGAACCAGTAGATGGGTTCAATCGTTACTTACAAATCTTGGAAATGCCTCAAATATCCATCAGAATAACAATGACTGAATAAAGGTTCATTTTTATGTTTGATTTTTGCAGACTTTCTAGATGCCTCTCATTCTTTGGGGCACAAGGAATACATCAATCAATAAAACAAATGTCCTGTGCTCGTGGGGCTTATACTCTAGGTGCAGGGGACATAAAATGAACAAAATAAATAAGTGAATTGCAGTGCCAGCTATCAATGTCTTGCCTCCAGCTCCACACCCACCCTTCATGGCCGGTTCCAAGGCAATGGAGCTGGAGCCAGCAGGCGCTCCTCTTGTGCACCTGGTGCAATGCTAAGCTTTGTTGGTTGAGGCGTAAGGGGAAGCGCCTCCCAGCATTGGTCCAGGATGCCTGGTTCCAGGATGCTTCCATTTCTTTCTTTTTCTTTCTCTTCTTGTACAAATGGCAGTGGCACAAGTCAGGGACATCTGGCGGCACTCACCACATTGAATTCAAGGGACCCCTCCCAGATGGCTTCCTATTGAGATTCAGTGGCATCTGCACATATGGGTTCCCAGTGACTCTTGTAGACTTCCCAGCGACTCTTGTAGGCTTCCCAGCCCCAGCCCACCTGCCTTGGGAGGGAAGAGAGGCTTCCTGCTTGCCAGACCCAGCCTGCATTTCCCTGCCTGCTGGCCTCTGCCCCGACCATGGACCAGCTCTGGCCAGGGCAACCCAGCAAACTTCTCTAGCATCCCTTGGGAGAACCACACCTTCTCCCATGAAGTCTGAACCCAGCCTTGTGGAAAGGATCCCCACCCCTGTTTATTTCTTCCTTATCTGCCCTCCTGCAATCCTGAGCCATTCTTTGTGGTTCTCTTTAAACCTCTAGAGCTGATTGTTCATTGTGCAAGCAATCCCTGTTCAATCTATTGTCTCTGGATCCTGATGGGTCACTGGTTCATATAATTATATATTATTTTAAATGGTCATCAGTGCTACGGAAAAAGCAAAGTGGACAAGTTGGACAGGGAGTGTCAGGACAAGGGGTTATTTGTCCTTTAAATGAAATGATGAGGAACAGCCTCGTCAAGGTGGCATTCAAACACCGAATTTAAGACATGAAGGAAGCAAGCCATGAGCTCGTCAGCTGGAAGAGGAGTCCAGGTGGCAGGAGCTTCCAGTGCCAGCCCGGAGGTGGGAGAACGCTGGCAGTCTCTGGGAACACACAGCAGAGCAGCCGCAGCAAATGATCCAGAGAGACCGGCCACACGTGAGGCTGGGGAGTGGGCGGAACTGCCATGAAGGGCTTGAGGACCACCATGAGGACTTCAGCTTCTGCTCTGAGTGAAAGACCCTGGAGAGCTCTGACAAAGGCAAGCTGTGACTTACGTATTTAAGGGGTCACTCCAGTTGCTGCATTGAGAACAGATTTGGGGGCCGAATATAGAAGCAGATAAAGCATTTAGAAAAGACGCAGCAATAACCCAGGATGGTGCATTGATTTCTACCTGGGCATCCAGGAGAACAGGGGATGGACCTAACTGTCCCACCAAAAACAGAGGGAAACTGGCCCCCAGGTGCAAAACGCTTGTGTTTAGACACTGGACACAGACAGTGCAGGCTGTGATCCCTGAGAGTGGGAGCTAATGAGCTCAGCTGGATCATGGCAGCTTTACGCCTGGAGGGAATTCCAACCCACCGCAGAGAGGAACCCAACAGAGCAAGGAGTCAGATGGCGTGGACGGGACACAGATTGGACTCTGGGCATCGCAGACGACTAGAATGTGGAAGACAAGGAAGCAGACAGGAGAGCGCTCTGCAGAGGAAGAGCTCCAGAAACGTGTAGAGGGGTCCTCAAGACCATAGCTAAATACTGGTCCACTCAGGCAGAGGGTGGAACTCCACAGGGCCAGAGAAAATGACGTTTGGGTAAAGAAGGATTCCAAGGAACTGAAGAAAATCGATACCCCACAAACACAGATGCAAGAATGAGTTGAGACGCCAAGAGAAGAACTGTCTTCAACAAATGCCTCTGGGACAACTGGATGTCCACATGCAAAAGACTGAGGTGGGACCTCATGCCACACATAAGCTTTCACCCAAAATGGATCAAAGACCTAAACATAAGAGCTAAAACTATACAACTCTAAGAAGATTCGTAAATCTCTGTGACTTTGGCTTTGACAATGAATTCTTCTCTATACACCCAAATAGCATGCAACCAAAGGAACAGACAAATTGGACTTCATCAAAATTAAAATCTTTTGTACATCAGTGGACACTGTCAAGGAAATGAAAAGACAAGATACAGAACGTGAGAAAATACTTGCAAATCACATATCTGATAAGAGTCGAGTCTTGGCCGGGTGCGGTGTCTCACGCCTGTAATCCCAAAACTTTGGGAGGCCGAGGTGGGCGGATCACGACATCAGGAGATCGAGACCATCCTGGCTAACACAGTGAAACCCCATCTCTACTAAAAATACAAAAAATTAGCTGGGCGTGGTGGTAGGTGCCTGTAGTCCCAGCTACTCGGGAGGCTGAGGCAGGAGAATGGTGTGAACCTGGGAGGCGGAGCTTGCAGTGAGCCGAGATCGCGCCACTGCACTCCAGCCTGGGCAAGAGAGCAAGACTCCATCTCAAAAAAAAAAAAGTCGAGTCTAGTATCAACAATATATAAAATACACTTATAACTCAACATAAAAACAAAACTAGCCCAATTTTAAAAAGGGAAATGAATAGACTTTCTTCAGAGAAGATATAAAAATGACCAATAAGCACATGAAAATATGCTCAATGTCATTAGTTATTAGGGAAATGCAAATCAAAACTACAGTGAAATACCACTTCATACTTGTGAGGATGGCTAGAATCACAAAGCCACATAATAAGCGTTGACAAGGATGTGGAGCAGTTAGAACCCTCATGCACCGCTGGTGGGAATGTAAATGGCACAGCTGCTCAGAAAAACATAGTTTGGCAGTTTATCCAACAGTTACACATAGAATTATTTAGTACCATATGACCCAGCAGTTCCACTCCCAGGTTTACACCCAGGAGAAACGAAAACATAGGTTCCCACGAAAACATTTATGCACAAACGTCCCTAGCAACATTACAAAACCCAAGAAGTAGAAAAAACTCACATGTCTACCAATGGATGAATGGATAAAAAAGGTGGTATTATCCACACCACGAAATATTATTCTGTCATAGAAAGAAAACAGCGACACATGCTACACGTGGGCAAACGCTGAAACATTGTGCTAAGGGAAAGAAACCAGTCACAAGAAACACGTATATATGATTCCATTTCTATGAAATGTCCAGAGCAGGCAAGTTCATGCAGATGGGAAGTAGATGAGAGCTGCCGGGGTGGGGAGGGAAGAATGGGGGTGAGAGCTGACGGGCGTGGGGACCTTTGTGAGATGGTGGAGATCTCCTGGAATTAGATAGTGGTGATGGTTTCACAGCCTTGTGAATTTATTGAAACCCACTGACTTGGGCATTTTTAAAGAGTGAGTATGATGGCATGTGAAATATATACAAAATAAAAATTTTAAAAACCACCTCCCCAGAGAAGCCTCTCCAGGCTACACAATGGAAAGATGCAGCCCCTCCTCTCCCTGTCACTTCCCTGAGCTGTGTTCCATTTAGGACACATCACTCCCCGGAGACACCCTGTTCATTCACTTGCAATCCTACTGATTGTCAATTTTCCCCATGTGGAATAATGGTCCCCTAAAGATGTCCACATCCTCATCCCTGGCCCTGTGTCCCCCGTATGGTAGACAGAATAATGGTCCCCTAAAGATGTCCACATCCTCATCCCTGGCCCTGTGGATGTGTGTATGGTAAAAGGGACTTCGCAGATATAATTCAGTGAAGGATCTGAGATCAGCAAATACCCTGGATTATCTGGGTGGGCCCACTGTTATCACAGGGGCCCTTATAGGAGACAGGCTGGGGTGCGAGGGAGGGAAGCGGTGAGAGAGAATATTTAGGGACAGAAGCAGAAGAGGCTGTGCTGCTGGCTTTGAAGGTGGAGGAGGGGCCACAAGCCAAGGCATGTGGAGGCCTCTAGAAGCTGGAAAAGGCAGGGACAGATTCCCCACCAAGAGCCTCCAGAAGGAGCCAGCCCTGCCAACCTTCGTTTTAGCCCCCTGAAACATACTGAAAAGAAGAGCTGGAATGAAGCATCTGAAGCTCTCTCAGCAAAACCTGCATGCTCGGTCGTGGTTACGGGTTTTTTGACCAACAAATGAAAGCATTCTAAGACCCCATGCACCATCGGCTGAAGGGGAGAGTGAATATCTATTCCTAGTCCCAGCCCCACAACCAGAGGATGCGTTTCCTCACAGCTTTCTCCTGCAGCTCAAGGAGGGAAAGCATTTGGAATTATTTGACTTCTCCCTCTCATTCAATGGAACTTTGGAGTCATTCTTCCCACCCTTGCCAACCACAGGGCTTTCTCATGTCTACGGGCGCATGTGGAGATTGCTTGGGTGTGCACAGATGCAGGGAGGGCATCTCATCGATGGAAAATGGGATACTCATGGGCATGGCATGAAGTGACACCACAATTCCCTAAATTGTTTGCTGTGGTTGCTCACTGGGACATGGCACCCACTGGAACCAAGGCTTTGGGAAGCCAACTGGCTGCTATGCTTGGCCACAAATGTGGTAATGATGACTGCAAGGAGAATGGGGTGGGGGCTACCCTGACTGATCTGGGCTTTCAGAAAGGAAATGCCAAGGTCTGAGCTTGAGTAACAGGCAAGACACTGGAGACGCTCCATCCTGGCCTTAGAATAATATTTCATTCTTGCAGCCACAGAGCAGAAATGGCTGAAAATCAGACTCCATATTTAATAGTGTGGGTTGCACGGTGAGTTGGATTCAAAAGTTGCCAAGTGTTTTATGTGAAAGTTGGGTCACTGCTTAAGGAGTGGGACCATGACACAGAGAACTGGGACATTTATGTGATCTCAGATGGAAGTGAGAAACTTGATCCCCTCCCCAAACCCCCTGAACCTGCCTGGGCAGAGTCACCCTCTCCTCCTTTGTGTGAGGAGATGAGACTTCCCCTTCTCAGACATCTTCCCCCGAGGCAGTTGTGTGGGGACGCATTCTAGGGGCGTTACACCAGGAGAACCGCGCTTCAATGTGGACCCAAGGTGAGTGTGTCAGTGCGTATGTACTGAGCACGGCAGAGCTCTCGGCATGGATCGGCTCTGCCCAAGCCCCTGCACCAGGAGACAGGAGACCGCCAAGCTCTCATGGCATCCAAGAGCAGGAGGTGCATCCCTGGGGTGGCCCCAGCCCCCTAAATGCTTGCCTGACAGCTCAGCACTGCAGGTGAATTTGCTGTGTGTCCTGGCCAGCACCCAGCTGCCCCTTCTTAGAGCTTTTGCTAAAAAGGGCTTACACCTGTGACTCCTTCCTCTGACCCTTTGAGAAGTCTGTGTTTCTCCTACAATGCAGAAGTGTCTTTCTCAGGCTGGGTGCAGTGGCTCACATCCATAATCCCAGCACTTTGGGAGGAATAGGTGGGTGGATCAATTGAGGTCAGGAGTTCAAGATCAGCCTGGCCAACATGGTGAAACCCTGTCTTTACTAAAGTACAAAAATTAGCGGGGCGTGGAGGCACATGCCTGTAATCTCAGCTACTCAGGAGGGTGAGGCAGGAGAATCGCCTGAACCTGGGAAGCAGAAGAGGTTGCAGGAAGCCGAGATCATGCCACTGCGCTCCAGCCTGCATGACAGAGCAAGACTCCAAAAAAAAAAAAAAAAAGTGTCATTCTCAAGGACCTGAGAGCCATTCCTTGGAAATGTGACCTTCAGGAAGAATGGGCCTCCATCTTCCAGACTCTGTTGGGGGACAGAGTCCTCCTTCCATAACCGCCACACAGCTGGCCCCACTGCACCGACCCTGACCAGCTCTCTGTAACTCTTCACTGGAGCCCCCACTCCCTCCCGCACCCCCTCCCACTCTCCCTTCACAACACCCCTTCACCCCTGCACAAAGTGGCATGGAGCCAGTCTGTCCCTGGCTCTCAGAAGTTGCTGAATAAATACTGTCCTCACCGCTTTAACTATCGTCCAGCCTGGCTCACTGGTGACGATGTATCCAAAATGCCGTATTTCACACATTGGCTTGAGCGGGAGAGCACCTCTCACGATGGCTTCCAGGACTGGCTGAGCTGGCGTCGTGACCTCACTCACAGGGGCTGGGACACCAGAGTGGCCTCATATAACACAGAGAAATGACTCAGCGCTGCAGGTGTTTGAAGGGTTCCCAGGGTTTGCTTTAGGCTGGTGGGGGAAGACACAGCCGTAGGAATGACTGTGGGATGGAGGCTTATTACACTCAGGCCCCTAGAAACAGGAGGGGCGGGGCCTCACGGAAGCACCAGGGCCTGTCTGGAGGCACCGGGCGGAGCCTGCACTGCGGTTCCTGCGGTTCCCACGTTTCCCACGGGAAGGAACAGAGGAAGCAGGGTAAACGGGCTCAAGGAGGGCTGGTTTCAGTAATGTCCCAGGCCCTGGGGTGTGGGGGCTGGCTGTCCCTAGCTGTCTGGTACCTGCCCTGGGGAGGGTGTGGGCTCTGGACTGGTTGGTTTGCATATGGAAGGCACACTTACAGACAAGTCATCTGCTATTTCTAGAAATTAGCCAACTCCAGGAGAAGCGCTTCCTCCAGGGTTAGCAAGGCCCCAGATGTCAAAGGGTCCAAAATCAGAAAGTAAAGGCCGTGGTTCACACAGAGAGGGTGTCAGAGACAGGTCGTGCAGTCATTTGAAAAGCAAATTACTGTAAAGAATCCCCAACTGGTAACAGGAGAGGGGCTGCCAACGGGTAAAGAGGACTCTAACACCACAGACATAACAGAAATGGGAGCCAGCTCTACCCCAGGGCTCAGGCTCAGCACCGGGGCAGGAACAACCTGGAAGGCGTTCAGGCCGCCGTGGAGAGGGTGTGTCTGTGCCCCCGGGGATGGCAGAGAAGTTCACTGTGCCGTCACAAGGTCTGTGACATGAGGCAGAGCAGGGAGGACGCACCTGTGCCATCACAAGGTCTTCATGTTTTAAGTAAAGGACGCAGTGCTCGCTCCAAGTCCACTGTGAATTAAGGATGTCATTGTCACCCCTAGAGCAGACACTTTTAAAATAATGCAGAGAGGGATAATGAAAAAGCTGACACATGAATTCAGATGAAATTGGGATGAACAGAGTCATTAGGGCTGATGGGCTGCCCTCTGACCTTCCGTAACCTCTTCCAAGGCATTCTCCGGTCCTCTTTCTTCACCACTTTCTTCACAGCCCACTTTCTTTCCCACCAGTCCTCCAGGGACACCTCCTCTGCAGATGGCCCCTCCGCACCGACCCTGTGCCTCCCTAAGAGGTCGATTCCGGTCCAGCGCCTTCCAAACTCCCTTTCCAGCTCCCATGCAGTCACGCTCTGGTCCACACGAGAGTTCTCATTATCGCCGCACGTAGCGAGGGGTGCTCCCTTCTGGGGTGCACGCAGGTGGGGTGTCTGTCTTCTTCTATCACTGCTGCCCCATCATCCTCTCCTCTCTGCACAGTCGCCCAGTCTGTCCCTGGGCCTGGGCTCTGGCACTGGCCCTGCGGGAGAGGGGGCTCTGGCTTCCCCGTGGAGGTTGTGTGGAGCACGCAGAACTTTATGAGCTACAGGTGCTCGCATGGGCTCTTTGCACTCATCTGTGTGGCGTCTGAAGACTGGTGCAGAGACTCGCTCACCTGAGATGGGCGTGCTGGCTGGCATGGTCACGTCTGCCTGCTGCAGGTGACACCCTCTACAGCCATGTCACCCCTGGAGCCCGGCAGATGGGAGATGGAGCTGGGGATGTGTGGCATCTGCTATGAGTGAGAACCTCAGACACCTCATAAGAACCAAGATTCATCTTGAGATGCAGAAAGTGGAGCCCAAATGGAATCGGGTTTCTTTTATTTTTTATCTTATTTTTTGATACAGGGTCTTGCTCTGTCCCCCAGGCTGGAGTGACATGATCATAGCTCATTGCAGCCTCGACCTCCTGGGCTCAAGCAATCCTCCCACCTCAGCCTCCCGAGTATCTGGGATTACAGGTGTGCACCAGCGAGCCTGGCTAATTTTTTTTTTTTGGTAGAGATGGGGTCTCACTATGTTGCCCAGGCTGGTCTCCAACTCCTGGCTTCAAGTGATTCTCTCACCTCGGCCTCCCAAAGTGCTGGAACACAGGCATGAGCCACCATGCCTGGCCAGAATCGAGTTTTTTGTTTTGTTTTGTTTTATTATACTTTAAGTTCTAGGGTACATGTGCACAATGTGCAGGTTTGTTACATATGTATCCATGTGCCATGTTGGTTTGCTGCACCCATTAACTCGTCATTTACATTAGGTATATCTCCTAATGCTATCCCTCCCCCTCCCCCCACCCCACAACAGGCCCCGGTGTGTGATGTTCCCCTTCCTGTGTCCATGTGTTCTCATTGTTCAATTCCCACCTATGAGTGAGAACATGCGGTGTTTGCTGAGAATGATGGTTTCCAGCTTCATCCATGTCCCTACAAAGGACATGAACTCATCATTTTTTATGGCTGCAGAGTATTCCATGGTGTATACATGCCACATTTTCTTAATCCAGTCTATCATTGATGGACATTTGGGTTGGTTCCAAATCTTTACTATTGTGAATAGTGCCACAATAAACATACGTGTGCATGTGTCTTTATAGTTTTTTTTTTTTTTTTTTAATGCAGTCTTGACCCATCCCTGAGGCCCTGGTTAGGGGCCGGCCCCTTCCTAAGCGGCCGATTGGTCCACACAGCAGCCGGGCCTTAATAAGACGGCCCCACTGGGGGGCCACTCCCCACCAGCCCTTATCGCCCCAAGGCCAGGTACCAGACAATCAGGGACAGCCCCTATGCCCTGGAGCAGAGAAATGACTCATGTTAGCTGTCTACAGGCAGCCGGTCACCTGCTACCCTTTCCGCTCCCTCCCCTGAGCTCCACAGGCTACTCTCCTGTCCCGGGCTCAAGCCACCCCGTGTGGCCCTGCCTGGCAGCTGCCCTCTCCTGCGGAGCAGCAAGTCACTAAGAGTCTGCCTCTCCTTGCTCCCAGCGTCACTGTGCGATGTTGCGCCATCGAAAGAAACTTTAAATCCTACAAACCGCCAGGGTCAGGAAAGGCGCCTGCGCCAGGTGGGACCTCTGGTGGCTGCTCCCAAGCTGGGAACTTGCTGTCCCAAACCTAGCCAGGCACAGAGAGGGACAGCGTGGAGCCAGACCCTGGGGGCAGTGCTGGTGTGGTTCTCCGGAGGACAGGACTGGCTTCCCCGGTGAGCTCAAGCCTGAGCCACACCCTGCCTTGAGCTGCGGTCCCCTCCCCCCACGTCCAGCCTCATGGACTCAGCGTCAGTGCTGAGGGCCCTGGTGGCCCTGCCAATCTCCTCTGGGGTGGCAGCTGCACTTGGTCCCAGGCCTTCCAGTCTTACTTGTGCGGGACCGAGGAGCAGAGCCCTGTCCCCTCCCCGCAACCCCTAGAGCTGAGCTCAGTGGGCAGCTGACCTGCAGGAAGCACCCCGGACCTTCAGGCCAGCCTCCAGCACACATCCCCCTGCCAGGCCCCTCCCACCATTGGCCCGCGGCACCCGCCACAGAGAACTGGGCCCAGACTGGTCCTCTGTCCTTCCTCCCACTTCCCTCCCACTCCCTGCACCCAAGGGGGCACCCAGCCAGCACCAGTCCCCCACTAAGGGACCCCACAGACAGGCGGAGTCACTGGGAACTGCTGAAGCTCTTTATGGAGAACCAGGAGAGGGGGCGCAGGGTGGGAGGAAGGCGGGGGGTGGTAGGAAGGGGTGCGGCCGGCTGGGTTCTGCAGGGGTGGGGAGCTTTTTCCATGTCCTTGTGAATGATGGAGGTGCTGGATGGTGCCGTCCTTGGGCTGCTGAGGAGCCAAGGTGTCCCCTGCCCTGGAAAGCGGGGGAGGGTGAGTGAGGCCATGACAGGGAGGGTGGGAGGGGGATGCGACGTGGGGGTGCATGCGGGCTCTCGGGTGCTGCAGTGTGGGGGCACATGTGGGCTCTCGGGGGCTATGGTGTGGTGGGCACATGCCAGGCTTTCAGGGGCTATGGTGGGGGGGCACACACCAAGCTCTCTGGCTGCAGGTGCGGGCTCCAGCCTCCAGATTGGAGCAGATGGAGCAGGGACCCCCCACACAGGCTGCCCACAAAGCTCCCTGCTGAGTGAAGAGGCACTGGGGCGACTGCAGGCCAAGGGGAGGGTGTGGGAAGAACAGTGATGCTGTCCAGGATTCTGGCTCTGCCCACACCTGGGCAGGTGACCTTGGGCGAGTCTCCGAACCTCTGGTCCCCTCGTGCAGCCAGCAAGGGGCCCATCTGACGCAGCGAGCACAGGCACGCCTGCCACTTTGCTGAATCTTAGAGCAACTCCTCGGGTAAGCGGAGTCACAAGGACGGCTGAGGGTGAGGGGTGCTGAGGAGGAACCTGAATCTCCTGCCTGCTCCTGCCCATGGGGCTGCAGGGTAGACACCGTCTCCGCCAGCAGCCAGCAAAGGCCGGCTCAGTGCTGTGGGCTTCCCAGCTGCCCAGGAGTCACACCCAGGGCAAGAGCGCAGGCTGGTGCCTGAGTGCGGGGAGCTGAGGAGCAGAGCTCCCACCCGCCTGGCCTACGTGAGGCATCTCCCACCCAGGTAGCAGTGCAGTGGGTGGGACAGACCCCAGGGCCTCTTGAAGCGCCACTGAGCCCCAGGGCTGGATTTTCTCAAATGTCTTCTAAAGCTGTTCACTCACCCTAGTCGCTCCCTGGAGAGCAGGTTTCTGCAGGAAAACGAAGCACAGGCGTCAGGAGACCCCAGGAATGCAGCCAGGACAAGGGCCCCTCATCAGCCACCAGCTCCACCACCCCAGGAAGGACAAAGCCAGAATTAGACGCAGCACAGTTACGTGCCCGTGCAACACAGCTCTGCTGACGTCCCCACTCGGGGCCATGGGGGGCTCTGCAGGGCCATATGCCTCCTACTGCTCTGCCTGGGGATAAGGATGCTCTCCGTGCTGAGTCCGCGGGCTCCTGCGGCCTTCTCAAAGTCCCCCAAGGCTTCCAGGTTGTTCTCGGGGTCTCTGCCTGTGGGTGCCAGGACGAGATGTGGGTGGTTGAGTCAGAACTGGGCAGTTGCTGGTACCCTATCCCAGCCTGGAGGCCTGAGCTGGGCTGGGGAGAGGGACCTCACCCACTGTGGGGGGACTTGAACCCAGAGGCCCTCAGGCTGGCAAAGTGGGACCAGGGTGCCGTGCACGGCTATGAAGGCTCCCGTGGCAGCAGAACTGGGAGAACGGGAAGGGCTCTCCGTCCATCCCCAAGCATCTCCCGGAGTGAGGATGGACGGCGGGACAGGCCCGCCCTGGAGGAAGCGCCTCTCCCCTCGGGGGCACCAGGGTCCCATTCCTCTGTCATTCGCACACCCCTGGCTCCAGGGAGAACTGAGGAGCCTTCAAGGGTCTCATCCTCCGACCCGGATGGCACTGATGCGCCACTGTCTGTGGGAGCCACGGCGTCCGGAATTCAACCCTGAGAGCTGGAATGTTCTTTCCACACAGACTCCTGCTCACTTCCCCATTCCTCTCCCCAGCTGGACACCCCACAGGAACGCACTCAAGGATGACGCTGCAGGGAGCTGCCCCGGGGGGGGGGCCTGGCCCACTCTGGGACACGTGTGACCTTTGAACTCCTGTGCCGACAGCCGCCGCTCCTTCCTGCCTCTGCTGCAGAGACCGAGGCCGGGGCATCCCAAATCCTGAACTCCAGGGGTGGGAATTGGGGCCTTTATCAGGAAAACTCATCCTAAGGAAACTGCAGTGGGTTCCTGGGTCCCAGCGGCTTCTCCCATGGGGAAGAGGGTGCAGGAGGCCGAGGGAGGAGGGAGGGCGGGTGGAGGCACGGGTTGCAGGGTGGGGGTGCGGGACCCACCCACGAGCTTCACCCCTCGGATCGGCTTCCCGTGCAGCTCGCCCTCACAGTAAAAGATGTAGTGGTCCTTCACATGCGACCTGATGATGTATGCCACGTGCTTGCCCCCGTCTGCAGAAGGACAGCAGCACAGTCCTGAAATAGCCACCGGGGCCTTCAGAGAGGATCCAGGGACAGCGTGCGTTGCCAGGCCCAGCAAGCCCGGCAGCTCCTGCACCCTCCCAGCCTCCTAGAGCTCCCCGACCCAGGTTCCCCACTGGGCCTGAGCCCCAGGACATGGGACCCCCACTTCCCAGGAACCTGATGCACCCGAGAGGTGGCCACATCCCAAACCAGTGAGTCACGGGGGGTTCCTCCGGGTGTGAGGTCTGCGGAGGTGGGAGTTGGGGTGCAGCCCCCCACAGCCAAATACGACTCTGCTCCTGGCCCTGCCAGAGCTGCAGCCAGGGCTACAGGGTAAGCCCAGGGGGTCTGTCCCGGGACAAACCTGCCACACCTGATGTTTGGGGTCAGGTATTCAAGTCTCTAACGCAAATTGACCAGTGGGAGAGGAGAGTGGGCTTTTAGTGGAGTCAGAAGGCAGCAAAAGGCTTCCCAGGCCAAAAGACCACCCCAAAAAGGCACTGGCTGCCCCCTGACATCCAGCGTGTGTTTGAGTTCAGGCTCTGGCTCAGGCTCCGGGACTCACCAGCCGTGAATTTTCCCGGCTCGTCAGTTTTCTCCAGGACGACCTTCACCTCCTGGCACCGGCCACTTATCCTGGAAAACAGAAGCCCCCTGGCGAAGCGGCCCTGGCCTGTGCCTGCCCCGGCCCTGGAGCGACCACGCTGCAATGCCCTGCAAAGGTGGCCCCGAGTCTGCCACAGGCCCATGGAGGAGGGTGCTTCTCTGCATCTCAGACCCAGGCACCAGCGGCCCCTCCAGGTCACACGCGGCAGTTCCTGGGGTCTCCCGAGGTGGCCAGGAGCTCTGCACCCTCCTCCTGGTGGCTGCCTTCCCAACCCCCCGGCCCCCAACACATTTCCTGCCAGAGGCACCGAGGCTGCCTGGTTTGCACGTAGTGTCTGTGGCGTGGGCCTGAGCCTCATCCCGCCAGCTGCATTCTTCCTTTTAGAGATATTCAGGGACAAGCCCCATATCCATCATCAACTGGCCCAGAGAGGGAAAGGTTCAGTGAGGGGCTTTTGGGGAAAAAAAAAAAAATCAGGGTCATTGCCAGGGTCAGTGACTTCCTAAGGGTCAGCCCCCAGGACCAGAGCACAGGCACTGCATGCCACTCAGAGGGAGCCACGGGGGTGAAATCACACAGGTGGGAAGTTGTGTAGGTGGGAGCCACGCAAGTGAAATCACACAGGTGGGAAGTCACAGATGTGAGCCACGCAGGTGGAAGCAGCACAGGTGAGCACTACACAGGGACTTCAAGGGACACTTCTCCATGGTGTCCTATGACCCCTCTTCGTCATTCTGCAAGCCCCATCCCTGCACTTCTCCAAAGCAGAAATTTACTGCCAGGACTACAAGTCTAGAGTCTGCAAGCCCTGCCTGCTGGCTCTGACTCTGATCGGGGGTAAACACCTTTTCCCAAAGGGGCCTGCATGGCACCAGATATTCCCTAATAGGAGGAGGTGGTGGGCGGTACCCAGCACTGCCCCTGATAGCCCACAGGGGCCTCTACTCCCTCAGGCCCCCTCCAGCCAAGGCACCTCACTGCCACAGTTTGCCCTCAAGCATTGCGTGAGTCCCAGCAGGTCTGCCCACCTCCCCAGCATTGCTTGAGCAGGCAGGGCTGAGAGAAGCCTCCCAGCAGGTCTGCCCACCTCCCCAGCACCAGAGCTCTCCTGGGTGAGGAAAGGGAAGGCCCTAGACCAGGTTGCAGGTGCCTGGCGGCTGGCAGACACTCACAGCATGGTGACCTTGGCTTCCAGGTTGCCCCCTTCCAGGGCTGTGAGAGTCACGGGTGTCACCGATTCCAGATTCATCTCAGGGAGCTCCCTGTCCACCATCATGGCCTTCAGATACCACGTGCCTGACACCTGGAGAAAGTTCCTCTCTATCAGGCTCAGGCCGACCGCTCCAGAGCCTCCCCCTTCCCTGGCCTGCAGCCCCCCAGACTCTACCGACCCCAAGGGCTGGAGACGGGGAACATTCCCCAATCTAATCCACCCAGAAAACACCCAGCACCCTCGCCAGGCCCACCTGAGCGTGACTCCAGCCCCTGCAAGTTGGCCAGGACCACAGGAGCCCTCACCCCCAGGGGAGAAGCGAAGTCAGCCAGACCCCCACCCTCCCAGCCCTGCCCTTCTGCACCCCGGCCCCCCCAGCCCAGACTCCTGCTGTCCCATCTCACCATCCTTCAGGGCAGGGCTTTAATGCCCAACCTGAAAATGAGAGTCTCCTTGGATGGGGGAGGGATGGGGTCTCCATCCAGCAGTCTCAGCCTCACCCCGTGGCCCCTGCAGCCCACCCTCCCTATCCAAGCCTCACATCCTGAATCTCCTCGTCTGAGGCCAGGAGGTGGTGGGCCTGCAGGGCAGCAACGAGGCTGAGGCTGACGGCCAGGAGCAGGGGCTTCATCTCTGGGGTCTGAGTCCACGGCTGCCTGACAGGTCGCTTGCTGGGGCTGGGAGAGGCTGTGCTACTCCCACAGCTGCCCTATATACCTCCGGGCTCAGGGTCCCCCGGGGACCTGGCACAGGTGACTGACCAATCCCTTCCTGGATGTAAACCACGGCCAGTTCTGCAATGGAGCAGAAAACGTGCCATTGTTGTTGGAGGCTGGTGAATAACAGCTTGTTAATTCCAGAGACTCACCTGGACAGGACCAGGTCCAGAGGAGCAGGTTTGCAGATTTCACCTGAAGGAAAACTGAACGGAGTGAAGGGCGTGCAGGCTTCCTGGGGACGTGTGCGGCAGTAACAGATGCCCTCCAGCCATCCCACACACGCTGACGTGCACATTGCCAAGGGGGTTTGGGGTTGGAGTCCGAGGGCCGTGGGCTTGGGGCTCGGCTGAGCTTCCTGCATCTCTGGGCAGGTTACTTGGCCTCAGATTCATCATGGAAAAACAGGGATCCTCCTGTGTGAACACGGTACCATGTGCATTTAAAGAGGGTGTCCACTCTCCTGAGCAAGGTGTGCAGTGAGGACCCTCTCTGCTCCACACACAGAACAGCAATAGGCCAGACAAGACCAAGACAGGGGTGTGTGTGTATGCATGTGTGTACATATACACATGCACACACACACACACACACACACACACTCACATGAAACCAGGAATGGAGGAGAACCACAGGCTGGTGATGGGGCAGAGGCAGGGACCTGTCAGCTCCAAGTCCCAAGGCAGGCAGAGAGGGCCTAGGTCCAGCTCCTGGGAGTGATGGGAGGGGCTTCCCTGACTCCAGAAAGGAAGCTGAGAAACCCTTCCTGACACATCTCAGGGCTGTAACTTCTTATAACTTAGTGGAGCACTGTGGGCATAGGAAGGCAAGAGGACATCGACACAGCCTGAAGGGCAGAAGCTGAGACAAGCTGTCCTCGGAAAGGGTGACTTTATCTGTGACATCCTCCACATCACTGCAGAGCAGAAGCCTGGGACCCGGGGCAGAGGCTATGAAACACTGCTAGACAGGGAACAGTGACAACAAGATGGCGGAGAAAGGCAGAAATGCAGAGACACAATATCCTCGCCTTGAAATGAGCAAGGCCAGGTTCCAAATTACCCAAGGAAACACCACACTAAGAAAGGCAGGCTAAAAACGAGCAATTGGTACAGGAACTTACACCAGCTAAGGAAAGTCTGATATACACTTTAAAACTGCAGGAGTATGATCAAGATGCCTAGCGATTTAAAAATATATAAAGTATAAAATTAGAACTGGCCAGAATATAAGAAACAAGGAGAGATGAAATAGAAATAATTACAAATCTTGAAGATGAATAAGAAAATGAATAAAAAACTCAAGAGACAGGTTAAATTCCAGATTTGACACAGTAGAAAAGAGACTTAGTGTCATGGAAGGTAGTACTAACAAAATCAATGAAGACAGAAAACTTAGAAAGAGAAATTGAGGTGTTACAGATAGATTCCGTCTCCATCCTGGAGCTAGTAATAAAATGAGTGGAGGAAACCAACCAGAGTGCAGCAGCTCTGAAAACACAACACACACACACATATACACACACACATATACACACACATGCACGCACATGCACACACACATAATACAAATGCACACACACCCATACACATGCACACACACATGCACACACACGCAGACATACACACGTGCACACACACCACACATGCATACATACATGCACACACATGCACACATACATACACACATGCATGCACGCACACATACACACTCACATACACATATACACACATGCACAAAGTTAACACACATGGAGAATAGATCAGGAGGCTCCAATATAAACAGAATAGGAGTTCCGAAAGAAAAACATTTTCTAAAATGGCAACAAAGCAACAGAATAGCTCAGCATTCTTCAGAATTGAAAAAACATGAGATCCCAGATCTAAATTACCAAGGAATGATCAAAATTGAGAAATCCACTCCTAGAATATTACGGTGAAGTGTAGATCATCCAGGAGAGGAGAAAAAAAGTCAAAACGACCAGAAAGAAGAGCCACACTACATACCAAAAAAGCAGATGTGGGCTGATGGCAGACTTCTCAATAGCAACGCTACCTTCCAGAAGACAGTGGAGTGACGTCTTTAACAGACCCAGGGGTAATAACATTCACCTTTGAATGTTATTCTCAGCACAACTTTCATAAAATATTGAAGGCAAAATAAGGACATCTCGGACATTAAAAAACAACTAAGGCCCAGCGTGGTGGCTCATGCCTGTAATATCAACACTTTAGGAAGCCAAGGCGAGGTCAGGAGTTTGAGACCAGCCTGACCAACATGGTGAAACCCCATCTTGACTAAAAATACAAAAATTAGCCAGGCATGGTGGCGTGCACCTGTAATCCCAGCTACTCAGGAGGCGAAGGCAGGAGAATTGCTTGAACCTGGGAGGCAGAGGTTGCAGTGAGCTGAGATCATGCCACTGCACTCCAGCCTGGGCAACAGAGCAAGACTACATCTCGAAAAAAAAAATAATAAAAATTAAACAACAACAACAACTGAGAGCGTCTACCACTCACTGGTCTCCATCAAAGGGAGTTTGAAAGGGAGAATTTTAGCAAGTCTATAGCAGACCGAGGTCGGGGGGATAAATGATGTCAGCAAGGTGAACTACCTGCTGGCTGTACAAACACGAATGGTGCAGACTTTGATGGTGGGGGAAAGGTTCTGGTTTAGTGGATATTTAAAGAGTGCTAAATGCACACAAAACACACTTGTGCCCACATGCATGGGTTCATACGAACAAAAAGATGCACATTAAGCACAGGAGAATAGTGATGTATGGAGGGAGGGAAGTGAAAGGGGTGGGCAGGGATAATAAATTTTCAAAATACATAAAGAAGCCTGTTAGACGCAAGCATGATTTATTTTTCATCAGTATAGATGAAAAGGGGGCCAACATGAAAACAATTAAAAGCACAATCACAAGAAGATGAATGTTCATGAATCTGAAGGCATACTGCCTCAAAATGCAAGAAGCCAAAACAGACTGAAGAACAAAGGGGTCAAATCCACAGTCGGAACAGGAGACGCCAGCACTTCTCCATTAGAAACAGAGGGCGAGGGTTTTAAAAGTTCACACCCATTTCGGAGCTTTGGAACCAACATTGTAAAGTATACAAAGGCACTGCCTCAAAAGCTAAACAATTACATTGTTATAATTGTTACAATGAACAATTCTTAATTGCTAATCCTTATTAAATACACATGGAATAGTTTCAAAATAGGCCACATACCAGGCAATATGGGGAATTTCACAGAACCAACACAGCAGAGCCTGCCCTTTGTAACTACAAGGCAATAAAATAGAATCAACAATGAATAGAGTGTTACATAAAGAGAAATACGAACTTGAAGTCTGTAGCCTTAAACGCATCTATTATACAATAAAGACGTCAGAACAGAAGTCCTCTCTGTGAAAAGTTCTCGGTCATGAACACGCACGAATGCCCCCGGCCAGCTCTGCGCTCCTTTGTCAGGACAGAAGTCCTCTCTGTGTGAAAAGTTCTCAGTCATGAACATGCAAGAATGCCCCGGCCAGCTCTGCGCTCCTTCGTCAGGACAGAAGTTCCCTCTCTCTGAAAAATTCTCGCTCATGAACACGCACGAATGTCCGGCTAGCTCTGCGCTCCTTGGTCAGGACAGAAGTCCTCTCTCTGTGTGAAAAGTTCTCGGTCATCAACACGCATGAATGCCCGGCCAGCTGTGGACTCCTTTGGTTGTCACCTCGCAAAGGAGAATTGATCAGAGCTGCTGCTTACGGGGCAGATGCCTGTGGCAGCATCACCACACGCACATCGTGACGGCGGCCGCGTGTGTCATTCAGTCCCCAACAGATGATGAGAAACCAACCTGAACCTCACGTCAGAGGGAAGGCGGAGTTATCTTTCCATTCTCTTTATGAAAAATTATTTTCATAGGAAGCAATAATCAAGGGGTAGCAGCCAAGAGATATAGAGAAAATAAGTTTGATAGAGGTATGCCTGGGAGTAACTAATCAAATCTTGTTTTTTTCTTCCATTTGATGATGTTTAGTGCACCTATCTGCTTTTTCATGTGTGAGCCTTGTGATTTTTTATCACTTCAAATAAGTATTTATTTTCATATCTAATTTGGATTTCTATTGCTATTATTATTTAAAGTAACTCCTAAAGTTTACATATATTTTAAGCCCCACAAAATCCATCTACTCCTGGCTATATCTGTGAGTTTAATTTCCTTTAAAAATAATCTGAATATATACCAATGAGATTTTCTAATGCTGAGCATGTGCGATGGGTGTTTTTGTTCTCGGCTTGTTCTCTGGTTGCTGAAATAGTCAGGATTAGGACACTGGACCATGGAGAAAGTGCCCGGATGTGCTGGTACCTGTGACTCAGGAGAAAGGGAGGCGGCGTGAATTACACGTTCTTTTATTTGGGTTCTTGCTGCTCCCACGTTACTGTCACAATATTTTCCGTGGAGTTGAAAAGCAAATGCCCCAAGGCAAGCACAGAGGGTGCAGGGGTTGGGGTGTCCCAAGGGTGGGGCTGTGGGCAGGGCCTGGACCCCCCGCACTGCGGCTCCTCCTCTGTCCCCGGGGTTCCGTCCTCCTCGGTGGCCTGCAGGGCCTCTGTCCACTGCTGGGCCACTGACTAGGCTACAGAGAGACGGTGACAGTCAGGTTTCTCGGGTCCCCCGGGCTAGAGGAACACATGAGCCTTTCAGCCACCCCGTTGACCACACATGGGACAAAGGCAGAGCAGCCCCTTGTCCCGTCTCCTGGAGGCTGGTGCTCAAATGAGTAAAAGCAGGGAATCCTAAGATTCTTCCTGCTCAGACACAACGCCCTAGTGAGGTCGCTTCCTGACACGCGTTTAAAGGATGCACACGTGTTATAAATCTTAGAAAGCTGGAAGAGGGGAGAAAATCACTTCCAATCCCACCTCCTCAGTGACTCACTCGTGAGTTGGAACAGTTTCCTTCCTGTCTTTTTTCTAACAGAGCGTCTTGCGTGGATGCGGTGACAAAGATGTGTCACCCGCCTGTGACCGAAGGAAGCTGCAGGAAGGACACTCAAGGGCCTTGTGGCGTCTCTCCTGCACCCTGCACTTCCCTGGGGCCAACACCAAGGGCGAGGCCAGCCGTGAGGGGCAGCAGCCCCTCTGCTGGAGACGGCGCCTGCCCCAAGGCCGAAGCTCCAAACTCGGCCCCCCACTGAGCATCTGATTTCCTGAGTCCCCCTCCGAGGGCTCCAGGATTTGACCTCACTGTTCCCACCCGCCTGAGTCTGTGTGTTTTAGGCCTGTGTGGCCTTCCCTGTCCGTGCCCTGAGTCTACCCGGCCGCTGCCATCCTTCAAAACCCAGCCCAGTCCCACCTCCTGGAGGAGGAAGGGGCCCTGCCTGCCTGGCCTCCGGGGCGTCTTGGGCCAGGGCAGCCGCAGCAGTCCCTGCATGTCCCTGTCACAGATGGGTGCCTGTTCTGAAGGAGCCCAGTCATCCCGACAGGCCTCAACCCTCTCTGGCCACCCAGGCTCCCTCGTCCTTCTGGGCTGGGCTCAGCAGAGGCTCTTGAGGCTCAGCTGGGCTGAGTGGAGTTGCGGGTGGTGGAAGTGAGGGGCACTTGGGCATGGGGGCCCAGGGCGTGGCAGGGGGGCCCAGGGCGCATTCGTGGAGGGGCTCCTTCCCGGGAAAGGTCGCGCCGTGTTTGTGTTCCGGCTCTTTCCTCTGCCTGAGATCCTCCGAGGCCCTGGCTTATCTGCACACAGGACCCTGTGTGCCACAGCATGCACCAGTCACGGTGAATGTCACACAAACAAGAACGTACCTGGAGGCCGCCTGGATCTGTCTTCCTGCCTATCAGCTGCCAAGGTGATGCTGTGGACACGGCCGTCCCCACTTGCTTCCCCATTCATGGAGCTCCTCATGGGCTCAACACCCCCCTTCCAGAAGGCTGGTCCCAGGAGGGGAGTCGCCGGCGTCTGGAAGCCTGGCAGGCCTCCGTAGCGCGGCCAGCATGAGATCCATGAGTCGGGGTGGAAGCGGCCCCATGACACGGGGAACACACTAAGCTCCTAGCCCAGCTCTTCTCCTGGAGGACGGGATGCCCTCGCTCTGCCGCTGGGGAAGGAGTGCGCAGGGGGCTTGAGGCCAGCGCAGGAACTGCCCCCCAAATCTTACTCCGGGATCGGCACTTTCCTGGAAGACCCAAGGAGTAAGGAGAAGGAAGAGCAGCGGGGAGGGAGGGAGGGAGTCCCAAGCCAGGCGCCACAGAGAGGGGGCAGCGTGACCCTGTCCAGGTCACCTCCTGGGAAACTGAGGCCCAGCCAGGCAGAACCGGGTCTCCTGGTTCCAGCCACCACCCGACACTCAGGCAGCTGCCACCTGGGAGGCAGGAGATGTCTGAGGTGGGGTCTTCATGCCACAAGCCACGTGGAGGGAGGCCACGCTCCCTGTCCTACCACCTGCACACCCCCTCCCCCAGGTGAGCACTAGGAAGCCCCTCTCTGGGGTGGGGGTGGATGCTAACGTTCTGTGCAACTCTTTGGTTCGGTGACTCCTTTTTGGTGAAAGGGCTCAGAGATGCGGCTAAAGCCTGTGCCAGCCTTGCACTCCCATGAGGGAGCTGTTACCCTCGTGCCCCTTTCATGGGAGAGGAAGGTGAGGCTGGAAATGGTGAGGAAGGGGCTGAACTCGCTCGGAGGCTGGCACAACCCCAGGCTCACACCTGCCAGCAATGTTAAGAGGCACCGGGAGCTGAGAAGGGCTGAGGGTGCCACGCTGGGGGTGGACCGGGTCCGATCTGCCCCCTCCTCTGAGACCCTCTCCTTCCTTCCTGTGTTGGCCTTTGAAGCCCACAGTTTCAGCATCCATCACGGACCCCACCGCACACCCAAGCGCTGCTGAGGACATTAACTCTGCTTTTGAATTTTCAGTGCTTTCTGATTATTTGTAGACTCAAAATCAGAAGAGGCTACTTGCCCTAAACAGAACATGGTATATTTGCATTGCAGATTATTTTACATTTTTAAGAAAAAATGCAGTTTGTCTACAAAGTCACCCCCCTCCAAAAACACAACAAAACATAAAACCTCCCTAGAGATTTTGACAGGGCTGCCATCAGGTGTGTAACTGATTTGGGGATAACTCCCCCATCCCTTTGCTTTCCATTACCCTGTGGCCCCTGCATCCTTCAGGGCAGGTGGCCTTTGCCTTGTGAGCACCATACATTTTTGGGAGCATTTCCTGGGCATCTGGTAGAGCCATAGGTGAGAATGGCCCCAGTGGTACTGGGCAGATGTGAGCACTGGGACGATGTTAGTGCAGGAAGTCAGGGGCCCATCAGAGCTGTTGGTGGCTGACATGGTATCCATTTCCCTCCCTGCATCCCCCCAACACACCAGCATCCTCATGGATGGTGGCTGCACTCCCCACTCCAGGGCTTGTCTGATTGATCTAATGGGGCGCTGTCCCTCTGGTCTGTGATTGCTCTGGAATGGGCCAGGGAGCCCAGAGAAGAAACACGCAGAGGGCATCTGAGAACCGCAGCAGGGGACCCAGTTGGGATGAGGCAGCCCTGGGGACCTTGAGGAGAGAGGCAGGAAGCGCCCAGTCCTTGACACCATCCCGGAAGCCTGCCCCACGCCTGGACTCCAGCCACGTAGGCATGTAGGGCCAGGCAGGCTCAGCAGTGTGAGGCAAAGCACGGTGTCTGGCATGGATGCCACGTGTGTTGAGCTAGCTGTGCTGTGGACAGGGCGCTGTGGACAGGGCACAGTGGACAGGCAGGGGATGTGAGCATCGGGAGGGGGAGTCATGGCTGGTGTGAGTGCCCCTGGAGAGGGGAGTGCTGGGCAGCAAGAGGTCAGGGAGGTGTGGAGGCTTGGGATGGCCACCGGCCACGTCAGAGCAGCACTGCTGCTGATTCCCAGCAACATGGAGTGGGCCCCTTGGCAAAGCAACAGGACGTATCTTTGAAACGGCAGCAGCTGACCTTTAAAACAGCGGCAAGCCATGCCTGTCTCAAAACGTTTAAATCCTCACCCCAAGCCATTATGCAGCTCACTGCATCCATGGAAAGCCAACGTCAAAATCTGCGCGCACACTGGCCTCCCTGGCATGGCCATTCTTTGAGGTCACTGGCTCGAAGCCCCCAGCACCGCCAGATGGGGAAACTGGCAAACCCAGGAACCCCAAGGCTCAGCTCAACAGCCACACCCTTCCACAGGCCAAAGGAAGGAAGAGCTTTCTCTTTCTCACTGTTCTCAGGGATTCATTGTCTTTGTTTCTGTTTTTTGTTTTGTTTTGTGTTTTGGGAAGGGGACCATGTCACAGGTTACTATAGAAACAACCCCTGAATCAGATGGGGGACGAAGCTGTTATTCCTCCGGGAGGCTCTTCAACTTGAACCGATTGTGGGGTCATTCTTTAGAAAACGGCTGTTTTTGCCCTGGGAACATTTTAAAATTATTTCTTCTTCCTTTGCCTCAGATGGGAGGAGCATCGCGCTACTGGATCACCTCTGATCACTTTTTCCTTTTTTTCTTTTTTTATCCAAAGCCCAGCTGGCCCATCACAGGGTCATGTGTGAAAAGAGGGCTTCATGTAGCTGTTCAGAAGAATGTTTTCAGTTTGTACTCATCTCAGAAAATGCTTCTGAAATGATGTTAATAAAGAAAACAAGATGCCAACGTGCACATTCAGCCTGGGCCTCACGCAGCCTGGAGAAAATGTGCCAAAATGTCAGCATGGAAAGGATTCACAGTGATCCCTAATTTCTTTCTCAGACCTTTATCAAGTTCTTACTATTTATTTGTTTGTTGATGGAGATGGGGTCTCACTTTGTTACCCAGGCTGGTCTTGAACTCCTGGGTTCAAGCGATCCTCCCGCCTCCGCCTCCTAAAGCGTTGGGATTAAAGGTGTGAGCCTCCATGCCGGGCGTTACTTTTTAAGAGCATATATAACTTAGCCATGAGAAAAACAGCAGCATTTTTCAGCAACAACAAAAGGGAGAGAGATGAGAGAAAGGCCCCCCAGCAGAGCTGGGCAAGGTTGGGGGAAGAACCGTGGGCAGTGGGAGCAGCGACCCCAAATTCAGCCCCGGGCCCCGCCTCCAGGTCAGCTCCTGGCAGGGTGGCCCCACCAGGGTGAAGGGCGGCTGTCTGCGGCCTCCAGGTCACCAGCAGGGCCTGGCTTATGATCTATGAACCCCCACTCCATCTAGAGGTTAGGGCTCTAGATGGGGCGGGGATTCGGTTAGAGAGGGCAGGGTGGAGGGGAGGATAGAAAGGGACCAGGGAGGTCCAGGCCCAGTGGGGGCTGAGCTGGGCGGGGGAGGCGGGGCCGAGATGGGCGGAGCAGAGGAGTGGGATGAGCGTGGTTGGGGCAGGGCCAGTGGGCAGGGTCAAGGCTGTGTTGAGGGGTAGAGTGGGCGTGGTCGGGGCGGGGCCGGTGGGCGGGACCCGGCGGTGCGGAGCTGCACCCAGAGTTTGTAAGGATCAGGGAAGCTGGGCAGACAGGCTGACCCACGGACCCTGACCACCTACCTGAGCTTCCACTCAGCTTCAAGGCTGTGGGGATCGTTTCTTAGCCAAGGTGAAAGGCCCTGAGCCCTCCAGTGGGCTCTGAGGGTTTGAATGTTTATTCTAAATGGGCTGCAGCACGGAGTGCGCGTGCGCTCAAGGACCAGCTGGCTAGGAGTGCCTTCTCTCTCCAGTCACCCATTGAGACAGATCTGGAATGTTCATCCGCGGTCTTCCCAGTGGTCCTCTCCTGAGCACCCTGGGCATGGGGTTGGGAGGTGGGCACACTTCTTCAGTGCGTGGTACTTTCTGTTCCTCCCAATGACATTGGTCTCTCCCAAATTCCCCAGGCATAGGAACAGCCACAAGAGCCAACTCGCATTTCCCAAAGCCCTCTGGGGGCACGGCAGCGCCCTGGGCAGAGGAGAGACCTGCCCACCTCAGCCGGGAGAAATCCCAGTGGTGCTTTCCGTGCCCCCAGGCTCGATGACTGCCATACTTACCAGCTGGGGGCGCTGGTGAGCACTGCCAGTCTCCAGTGCTTTCAGCACGGCGACTCCGAAAGGCAAGGAGTTAAAAGCACAAGGAACCTAGAACTTTGGGAGGCCGAGGTGGGCGGATCACTCGAGGTCAGGAGTTCGAGATCAGCCTGACCAACATGGTGAAACCTCGTCTCTACTAAAAATACAAAAAATTAGCTGGGTTTGGTGGCGGTCACCTGTAATCCCAGCTACACGGGAGGCTGAGGCAGGAGAATCGCTTGAACCCGGGAGGCAGAGGTTGCAGTGAGCCGAGATAGCACCACTGCACTCCAGCCTGGCAACAGGGCGAGACTCCCTCAAAAAAAAACCCAAAAAACAAAAAACCAGGCACACAGAGCAAGCGGCGGGAAAGCCAGATGGAAGCGAAATGGGACTTTGCCCCTCCAAGCCTCCTGTGGATAAAATGTCAAAGCTGGCCACTCCCCCTTGACTCAATGGGGCTGCCGCCCCGAGCCCCTTTCATCATCCTCCCCATAGCCCTGAAAGTTCTGTAACTCCACTTTAGGGATCAGTGATTCCCGGCTCAGGGCCTGAGCTGTTTCTGGAGCTTTCACTCTGGGCAGTGTGGGGGAGGGGGTCCCTGCTGCCTTCAGGTCTGGGCACTGTCCAGGACACTGGGGCTAGCCCGGAGCCAGGCCACCTGAGAATCTGAGGCTGCCCTCTCTTGAGCCCACGGTGCTGACTGGCGGTCCTTCGTCTGGCAAACTCAACCCTGGGCACAAAGTCGGGACAACAAAATGGTGTGCACAGAATGACTCATTTCATGTTTTTAAAAACCTTTTGGCCAGGCGCAGTGGCTCACGCCTGTAATCCCAGCACTTTGGGAGGCCGAGGCAGGTGGATCACGAGGTCAGGAGATTGAAACCACCCTGGCTAACACGGTGAAACCCCGTCTCTAGTAAACACACACACACACACACACACACACACACACACACACACACACACAAAATTAGCTGCGCATGGTGGCGGGTGTCTGTAGTTCCAGCTACTCGGGAGGCTAAGGCAGGAGAATGGCGTGAACCCGGGAGGCAGAGCTTGCAGTGAGCCGAGATCGCACCACTGCACTCCAGCCTGGGCGACAGAGCGAGACTCCGTCAAAAAAAAAAAAAAAAAGACAAAAAAAAAACAAAACCGTTTTACAGCTGCGCATGTGTGTAAAAACAGGACACAGCACTTCTGCCACCCCACGTGCCGGTAATGCTCCGACTCCTTTACTCCTCTACTCCTCATTCCCAGGCCCAGGGGCAGGCTCTGCTGTCCTCTCCATTTTACAGGCAAGGAAACTCAGGCTTGGGGTTAGAGAGCAGAGATGGCCTGTAGTGAGCGGGACAGGAGCCTGGGACCTTTGGCTCCAGGGTGCCACACTCCCCCCACCTACTGTCCCAGGTAGAGGAGCTTTTGGGGTTGGGTGGTTACTTTCTGCTCATCTCCTTCCTTGTTTATGTTTATTTTATTTTATTTTATTTTGGGACATGGTCGGGCTGGGTCACCCAGGCTGCAATGCAGTGGCCTGATCACAGCTCACTGTAGCCTCGAACTCCCAGGGTCAAGTGAACCTCCCATCTCACCCTCCCGAGTAGTTGGGACTACAGGTGAGCGCCACCATGCCTGTCTAATTTTTTTTTTTTTTTTTTTGCATTATTTGTAGAGATGGGGTTTCACCATGTTCCCCAGGCTGGTCTCAAACTCCTGAGCTCCAGTGATCCACCCACCTCGGCCTCCCAAAGTGCTGAGATTACAGGCATGAGCCACCGCACCCAACCTGTCTGCTTCTATATGACTTTATTTTTCTCCCATGAGCACTTATTACTCTTTTAATCATGAAGAAAAAGAGCCTTCCTGGTTGGAGTCCAGTCAAGCAAGGAGAAGGAAGCATGAAGGAGGAAAGCGTAGCTGGGGAGCAGTGTGTGAAATTCAGTGACCACTCAGTGAGCAGGGGTGCCCCAGCCAGGCAGTTGCTCAGGAGCACAGCTCCAAACACAGGGACCTGTTCTTTCTAGAACCTTCCTAGAGGCCTGCTGCTTCCACCGGGAGGTACTTGTTGTGATTTGTATGAGACATGAGTTGTCCATTTCCTATTCCTCATGACCAAATGTGTCTTTCCAATTACAGTCATTGTAAAAATGAAATGTGAGTGAAGACGATGATTCCAGGGCAATGGTTGTCAACTGCGGCTGCTCTGTAGAATCATCAGGGGAACTTCAAAAGATACTGATGCCAGCCGGGCGCAGTGGCTCACGCCTATATTCCCAGCACTTTGGGAGGCTGAGGCAGGAAATCGCTTGAGCTCAGAAGTTAGAGACCAGTCTGGGCAACATAGTGAGACTTCATCTCTACAAACACTTTTTAAAAATTAACCAGGCATGGTGGCACGTGTCCGTAGTCCCAGCTACTCAAGAGGTTGAGGTCGGAGGATCTCTTGAGCCCAGGAGTTCAAGGCTACAGTGCGCTATGATTACGCCACTGCATTCTAGCCTGGGCAACAGAGAAAGACCCCTATCTCTTAAAAAAAATATTGACACCTGGGTCCTGGCAACTAAATCACAACATTCAAGTGTGGCGCCTGGCAACTAAATCACATCATTCAAGGGTGGCGCCTGGCAAAGGGAATTTTAAAAGCACCCTAGGTGACTCTAATGTGCAGCCAAGATTAAAACCGTTGTTTTCTAGAGAGAGGGAGGCATGGGGGAGAGGGTAGCAGGAAAGAGAACAGATTTGTTTTGCTTGTTCTTTCACTATTTCTTTAGGCTCATTAATCAGGAACGCTTGGACACAAAGAAGGGAACAACAGATAACGGGGCCTAGTTGAGAGTGAAGCATGGGAGTAGGGAAAGGATAAAAAAAAAAATACCTATCGGGTACTATGATTATTACCTGGGTGACTAAATAGCCTGTACAACAAACCCCCAAGACATGGAGTTTACCTATATGACAATCCCGCACATGCTCCCCTAAACCTAAGATAAAAGTTTTTTTTAAATCAGGAATACTTAGCCTAGTCCATTTTCATCCCGAATATTGCAGTTCATTTTTCATATTCAACATTTCCACAGATCTTTAAATAAAAACAGAGCAAGAAACAGGCACCTCAAGGGATGGTCACTGTTACAGCATTCGCCTGAGACTGCCACTTCTGTTGAGAAGTCACAGAAATCTCCACCCAGGCAGGTACAGAGAACAGCAGACCCAGTGATGATGCACTGAGGGGCAGCTCCAGAGGCTGCAGAATCTCTTTCAACCCCTGAGCGGGAGCACAAGTCACCAACCTCACTTGACATAGGAGGAAAACAAGGCTCAGAAGGTCCAGTGGCCCAGGCAGCAGCAAAGCTGCAATTTCGAAGCCGACTTGGTTCCAAAGCCCAAGCTTTTAACCATCATGCTATAGGACACCATGCAGTCCTCCAGATTCGTTATATTTTTAATTATTTATTTATTTATATTTTTTCAGAATTAAATCATTTTATTTTTGCCTTAAGAATCTCTAAGAATCGGCAGCGGCTCACACGTGTAATCCCAGCACTTTGGGAGGCCAAGGCGGGAGGATCACGAGGTCAAGAGATCGAGACCATCCTGTCCAACATGGTGAAACCCCATCTCTACTAAAAATACAAAAATTAGCTGGGCATGGTGGTCCACGCCTGTAGTCCCAGCTACTTGGGAGGCTGAGGCAGGAGAATCGCTTGAACCCGGGAGGCGGAGGTTGCAGTGAGCCGAGATCGGGCCACTGCACTCCAGCGTGGGCGACAAGGTGAGACTCCATCTCAAAAAAAAAAAAAAAGAAGAAGCTCTAAGAACTAACATCAGGAATGGTTAATGAAACGTAGAAGTTAAAGTCATGACAGGAAAGATTGTAGAAGTATGAACATCACAGTATTGGGAGAAATGAACGAGGTTTCATATGGTTGACCAGCCAGGAAGCCAGTGCTGCTGAGTTGGCATTTAACTCTTTAGAATATGCACACCTTGACAATACCAAATACCTTGATCAATGTTTACCATCTTTATCTTTTTGGTACAATAGCGGAAAATGTGGCGTTATTTCTTCATAGTGGTTGTGTGTGGGGGATCATTACCACCAAAATCATAATAATCATTTATAGTATATTTTAAAGTTAGTCTTGCAAGATCATTATGGCATTTTAAAATCTCTGTAGTTTGAACATTTTCATTTTATCATTTCTTTTAACAAATTACTATTTCAAATAGTTCCTATCCAGAATATTTACAAGTGATTTAGCATAGAAGCAAATTTGAAGCTAACTTCAAGGAAGAAAAAAAAGTTCAATAGCCAGAGAGCTAAGTATAAGACAGAAAAACCACATAGTAATTTTAAACTTGCTGCAGATTTCCAATCCAATGAATACCAGGAATGAAGGATTTTTTCTTCCAAACAAGTATTTCACATGAACTCTGAACCTTGGATATGGAAACTTCTAGAAAAACTGAAGACCCTGAGACACATGCAAGTAAGAGTCTTCTGGCAAAAATACAATTTAATTTTCCAGTTTCCCTCCTCTCAAAAAACTCCAGAGGATACCTTTAGTAGGCACAGAGTATAATGTCATGTTCAAAATTTACAAAGCACAGCAGCAGCAAATAATTACTTCCCTATCATTCAGAATGGATAGTTTTTCATTACAGAATTAGTTCCTGGTTTGTCATAATAGGCTTGTAGAAACTGCCAAGTTTTATTATGCAAACTAATTGACCTAGTAGTTGAGTCGGAAAGATCTGGAAGCTCTGCGGGCATCAGTGTCATTTACACTGGTAGAAGTAATTATGTCCAACTGGTGAAATAGCATTAACGAAACTCAAACTAATTTCCACTGATAACATTTCAGAGTGCACACTATAGTCAAACAGCAATGTTATAAATACCTACGCAGAAAAGAAACAGATAGGGTGATTCCAGAGACCACAGAGTCTTAAGTTATAAGGTAATCTCAAATTTCCCAACGGTTGGTTTACAAAACAGTTTGAAAGTCTAGACTTACAGAACAGAAAACAGATAAATGCACATCACTCTACCCCTTGGCAAGCAAAGGATATACATTTTTTTGTATTATTGCATGAACTGATGCCTGATACCCTCAGCTACCAACTTAAGAAATGCTGAAACCACTACCTTCAAATCCAGCTTACCATCAGAAGAACTATGTATACATGAGAAATTATGATTAAAGCTTTAAGTTCAAAGTCAAGTAATAGACTATTTTTAAAAATGCATGGTAAGGAGAAAAAAATGTCTATGTTGAACTAAGAAATACTTAAGCGAGCTTACAAATGACTAATAACTATGCACAACAATCTTTTCCAGTATCAATTTTTTCCTTTGCAAAAAAAAAAAAATCATTTATAGACATTCGACAAGTTAATTCTGTTATAAATGATAGGCCATATATATGTTCCAACCTGCTTCCTTTTAGTACTAGCAGAGTGTAGTACCAGGACTTCAGTAAGTGTTAACTTTATTTTCTAAGTGTTTAAATATGTTTTGTTGTTTGGTTTGGTTTGGTTTTTGAGACGGAGTCTCGCTCTGTCACCCAGGCTGGAGTGCACTGGCACGATCTCGGCTCACTGAAAACTCCGCCTCCCGGGTTCACGCCATTCTCCTACCTCAGCCTCCTGAGTAGCTGGGACTACAGGCGCCTGCCACCATGCCCGGCTATTTTTTTATATTTTTAGTAGAGACGGGGTTTCACTGTGTTATCCAGGATGGTCTCGATCTCCTGACCTCGTGATCCACCCGCCTCGGCCTCCCAAAGTGCTGGGATTACAGGTGTGAGCCACCGTGCCCGGCCTTGTTTTGTTTTATGAGGCGGAGTCTTGCTCTGTCGCCCAGGCTTGAGTGCAGCGGCGAGATCTCCGCTCACTGCAAGCTCCACCTCCCGGGTTCACACCATTCTCCTGCCTCAGCCTCCCGAGTAGCTGGGATTACAGGCACCTGCCACCAAGCCCTGCTAATTTTTTTGTATTTATAATAGAGACAGGGTTTCACCATGTTAGCCAGATGGCCTGGATCTCCTGACCTCATGATCCTCCTGCCTCGGCCTCCCAAAGGGCTGGGATTACAGGCGTGAGCCACCACGCCCAGCCTAAATATGTGTCATTTTAAAAAGAAGAAAGGTGATATTTATTGTTGTTAAGATAAATGGGAACTGACAAGCCTATATAACATTCCTTACATAGTTTATGATCATTATAATATTGCCGCAATTTGCAGATGAAATAAAACTTATTTTTGAAGGGGTAAAAACCTAACAGATCTTGCTGAAAGGAAAATACGAGAACACTGATTCAACTATTTCAAATAGAGACTTCCTATTGGAGATTCTAAGTAATATGAACATTTAAAAATATATGCCAGTAGGCTCCCACCCAAAATACATAAAAGTCTCACTTATGGAATCTATCACTAACAAGGATTTATACATAAAGATTCATTTGGCAGCTTTCAAATTCCAAATCTGAACATTTTCATGGGAATATTTCCAACCCTAAGAAGCAAAAGGGAAATCTCCATTCAATTCCATTCTCTATCATGTGACAGCCACAGAATTAAAAATACATGCAACTGGTGAAACCCCATCTCTACTAAAAATACAAAAAATTAGCCAGGTGTGTTGGCGGGCGCCTGTAATCCCAGCGACTCGGGAGGCTGAGGTAGGAGAATGGCGTGAACCCAGGAGGTGGAGCTTGCAGTGAGCCGAGATCACGCCACTGCACTCCAGCCTGGGGGACAGAGTGAGACTCCATCTCAAAAAAACAAACAACAACAACAAAAAAAATACGTGCAACAGAACTTTTCACATCCTCCTGTCTGCATTACAGATATTTGTTTTTTGCCCACAGAGACCGTATTGCAAAGGTATAAAGTGGTCTGTCCATCAAACTATTTTACAGATGATGGCAAGGAAAGCAAGGATTAATTCTAATTAGCTAAATCTAATTGGTTCTTCAGATGAGAGACTTGTCTGCATGGCTGTTTTCATGGAGGGAAGGTAGCAGGAAGTTGCTGTCCACTTGGACTAGCAGAATACACAACCCAAGTGGAGACTTATTCTAACATTTTCCAGAACAACGCTGAAACTTCTTATTTACTCTTTATGCCATCTACAAGACACAACGCACATTTATTGTCTCAATGTTAAGAAAACTGAGACTCCAGCACTAAAGTGCTAACATGGAAGGGAAAGTTGTAAGATGTACTAGGGTATGCTAATAACTCCAGTTTTCTCCTCTCCATGCCTGCTTCACAGAGCCACTGCTTCTCCTTCTCGGGCCACAGGGAAGGCTGGGAGTCCCCCAGCAACAACAAGGGCACTCCCCGGCGATTCTGTCCCTTCCTTAAACTTCGCTCCAGTCTTGGTCGATGTGGACGCAGCCGCCGCCTCATTATATTTTTTAAAACACACGAAAAGTCATGTCATATTCTAGCCATATAACAAATGAACCAAGAACCGTTTTTGATCACAAATCCCAAACCGAGTCAAAAGCATGTAGCCATTGTCTTAAATTCCAAGTCATTGGTTCAGACGAAACCTGGGAAGCTAAAAATCCACTAAAGCCATTTTTAGGAAGAAGAGAAAACCACCCTGCCACAAACCAGCAAACTAATCGCACCTGTATGTTCACAGGGATGTAATGTGCAAAGCAAACCCTGCCGTGTGAAGGCAGCTGAGAAAAAGAGCTGGCTAGGTCCCTGCCCAGCCATGCCCCGTCACAGTACCTGCTGAGGCTGCAGAGCAGGGACCCAACATGCAGACACCCAACGTGCAGGCCACGGGCGTGGCTTCTGCCCAAAACCAGCTGTACCAGGCACCATCCTGACACCTGCACGCCCCGGAGAGCAGAACACAGTGGGAGATCCAGGGGCTTCCTCGGAAGAGTACCGAGAGATCTCCCGTCTCCTCCGCAGGCTCCCTCTCTCTGGGCCAGGCCTGCCCTTCACAGCACAGAGTTCACCCTTGGTGTCCCCAAGGCCCTGGACTTCTCGGGTGTGCTGGTGTCTCTCTGACTTTCTCCCTTTGGGCTTTCCGATAACCCTGGCCCTCCAGGGCAGCTCTGGTACTTGGGAAGCCTCTAGAAAGACTTGGGCAGAGGCAGCGATGGCCTAGGCCCACTCAACCCAGAGAGCTCTGAAGACACCCCCTGCCTTCCGGGAGAACTGCCTGGCGCCTCCTCAAGCAGAACCTGGGGGGCCCTGTGTGGGGGTCAGATCCCTGTCCTCAAGGAGCTCACTTTGACTCCGGGGCAAACCTAGTGTGGGTGGTCGGCATCACCCATTGTCCATGTGGGGAGACTGAGGATCAGAGGGGCACATCCAGCCTGGGAAAGCCAGACCACGTGCAGCTCTTGGCATTGTCCTCACCTGCTCCATCAGCAACACCACCCCCCCCCCCCCGGGGGGCAGCTGGGTGACCCCATCTCACAGCAGGGCAGACAGGGCTTTGAAAAGCCCCTTTGCAAAGCAGAGCTGGGACTCGAGGCCACCGGATTTGGTGCAGAGGAGACAGCTTGGATCCAGGGACAAGCTCTGCCAGTAGGTAGGACAGGACTGGGTGATGGGAGCTTAGTTTTGGAATAAAAATCTGCAAAGGAGCCATCTGTCCAGTAAGCGCCACAGAAACAGAGTTCCCAGTGCCAGGCAGCACTCCTTGAGGGCCTCCCATGTGTCTAGCACTTCCCAGAGTTTTCTCTCTGATTCCTCCACACAGACCTAGCAGGGACAACAACTGCAGGGCCTGGGCTGCAATGGTGGGCTGGGCTGCAGTGGTGAGGCTGGGGTACCATGGTCGGCTGGGCTGCAGTGGTGAGCCTGGGCTGCAATGGTGGGCTGGGCTGCAGTGGTGAGCCTGGGGTGCAGTGGTGGGGCTGGGCTGCAGTGGTGGGGTTGGGGTCAGTGGTGGGGCTGGGCTGCAGTGGTGAGGCTGGGCTACAGTGGTGAGGCTGGGGTGCAGTGGTCGGCTGGGCTGCAGTGGTGAGCCTGGGGTGCAGTGGTGTGTCTGGGGTGCAGTGGTGGGGCTGGGCTGCAGTGAAGGGGCCGGGCTGCCGTGAAGGGGCTAGGGTGCAGTGGTGGGCCAGGCTGCCGTGGTGGGCCAGGTTGCAGTGGTGTGTCTGGGCTGCAGTGGTAGGGCTGGGCTGCAGTGGTGTGTCTGGGCTGCAGTGGTAGGGCTGGGCTGCAGTGGTGTGTCTGGGCTGCAGTGGTGTGTCTGGGCTGCAGTGGTGGGGCTGGGCTGCAGTGGTAGGGCTGGGCTGCAGTGGTGTGTCTGGGCTGCAGTGGTGGGGCTGGGCTGCAGTGGTAGGGCTGGGCTGCAGTGGTGTGTCTGGGCTACAGTGGTAGGGCTGGGCTGCAGTGGTGGGGCTGGGCTGTGGTGATGGGGCTGGGCTAGCGCTTCGGGTATGGGTCTCTCAGGCCTGGTAAACCAAATGCCCTGCACCAAGGAGTCCACATAGGAGCCTGACAGGGGTGGCTGCTGATGGCTCCGGCTTCTGCACCACTTGCCCCGGGATGTGAGGCTCCAGGTACCCTAGTATTGTTACCAGAAAGGAGTCCCAGTCCAAACCCCAAGACAGGGTTCTTGGGTCTCAGCTGCGTATACTTATACTTATTTCTGGATTATATGCCCAACAACAGGTGGATTGTTTGTGAGTTTTCCAAGAAAGGGGAGGGGATTTTTCTGAACTGAGGGTCCCTCTCCTTTTTAGACCACATAGGGTAACTTCTGGACGTTGCCATGGCATTGGTAAACTGTTGTGGCGCAGGTGCGAGTGTCTTTTAGCAGCTAATGCATTATAATTAGCGCATAATGAGCAGTGAGGACGACTGGAGGTTACTTTTGTCGCCATCTTGGTTTTGGTGGGTTTTGGCCGGCTTCTTTACTGCGTGCTGTTTGATCAGCAGGGTCTTGGTGACTTGTATCTTGTGATACTAATCCTGCCAACCACCTATCTTATCCTGTGACTAAGAATGCCTAACCCCCTGAGAATGCAGTGCAGAAGGTTCAGCCTCGTTTTACCCAGCCCCTACTCAACATGGAGTCGCTCTAGTTCACTCGCCTCTGACAGTGATGATCTATCCTTTACTGGGGCTCAGCCTTCACCCACTGAGGGGCCCTGGATGAGAGCATGCGTTTGCTTGGCGGGGATGACAAGCCGAATTTCCCAGCCCCTGTGATCCACAGGCTCTTCCAAGACACCGGGACTGGAGAGGAGTAGGGGGCCTAGATGGGGGTGGGCACGAGAGGCTGGTGATGGCTTCTTTTTCAAGAGGGGAGGGGCACACTTGCCAGGAAGAGGCTGAGTGCAGCAGAGAGCAGCGGGACTGACGTTTGAGGCAAGGTTCCTGTGGGGGGAGGAGGGAAGAAGCTGGAGAGCGATGCCTGGAGGCCAAGGTGGCACCACTGGGCCCTTCCACAGCTCCTGGGGGGAACCTGGGTTGGGCCCAGGTGAGCAGGAGGGAAGGGAGGGTACACCCTGGGAGTGCAGGGTGGGTGCTGGTTTGGGGTGAAGACCTGAGGAAGCAGGAGAGGTTAGGAGAATGACCACGCTGAAAGTGAAACCGCCTTTGCGAAAACTCGGGATAGAAAAACTGGAAGAGTGAGCTGAGCTAACCCGCCCCTCATCTTTCCTTTCCCTTAATGATTCCTGGGCTTTTGGGCTGAGCTAACCTTGGGAGACATTTAATTTATAGTTTAAATAACAACAGGCCTCCCCCAAAACTCTTCTGCCTGTGTAAAGCTAACGAAAAGCTATGAGGCTAGAGGGAGGAGCTGAGGTGTAGACCTGCTCTCACAAAATATGCAATTTCCCCAACTGTAGATTGGTCTTTTGAGATATCTTTTCAGGTTTTTTGCAGGTCTGATACCCATGGTTCTACCTGGAACCCCCAACCACACTCCTGTTGCACCTCCCTAAGAAGCGATTTAGCCTGCAGGAGGACAGCCTTGACCCTCTATGAGTTCATGTCTGCCCCAGCCAATCAGTACCTGTTACTTGGCCACTCTTGACCCCCCAAACTGCCTTGAGAAACCCCTACCTATGAGCCTTTGATGAGATGATTTGAGTACAAACTCTCTCTACCATGCGGTGTGGCCGGCCTCGTTCTATTAAACTCTTTACTGGAATGCATGGTCTTTATGTAGAAAGGGAGCAGGAGGAACCCCTTGGGTGGTTACAAAGGGCAGGATGAAATCCCTTTGAAATAAGCTGTACAGAACTCCAAAGGAAGAGGTGGGGTCTGTGTGTTTCTTCTGCCACCTGAAATAATTGAAAGGTTCAAAATCCAATGTTATACAGTTTATTCTAACTCTAAGTTTGAGGACCACCACTCAGAAAACACAGACACTAAAGGAATGGGCTCAGTGTTCTGAGGTGGAGGGATTAGGGCTTCACTTAAATGGGAAAATACAAGGAGATTTAGCATGATTACATTTTCCACATAAGATTGGCTTATGACTTGCAGCAATTTGTTTGGTTATAGCTTGTTCCCTTCGGGAAAAGTATATTTAACACACTGTCTTATGGAATTTGATAGGCATGGGGTCTTTTGTACCACCTGGTCTGAGTTGGGTGCAAGAAAAGAAAGAAGTTAATTCATAACAAAAGGTCAGTAACTAAGAAAGGGAAGGGGTCTTACATCTGGTGCCATTTAGTCTTTCATAACAATTTACAAATCAAGAAAGGAAGAGCGTTAATCTATAATTGGAGAAGCAAAGTTCACAGCGACTTGCTGCTTGACTAGGGTCTCAGAATCACATTCCTTCAAGGCTCAAAGTAATTTAAAGTTCCAACAGCTTTAATCTGATGAGCTTATTGTCAACAAAAAGAGTCAAACTCTGTAAAATATTTGAAGAGATTTATTCTGAGCCAAATCTGAGTGACCAATGGCCCAAGACAGAGCTCTCAGGAGGGCCTGAGAACACGTGCCCAGGGTGATCTGGGCACAGCCTAATTGTCTACATTTTAGGGAGACATGAGACATCAATCAAATACATGCAAGATCCACATTGCTTCTGTCCAGAAAGGTGGGACAACTCGAAGGTGGAGCGGGGAGGTTCCAGGTTATAGGTAGATTCAAAATTTTTTTATTGGCAATTGGTTGAAAGAGTTATTATCACTAGAAAGGAATGTCTAGGTTATGGTAAGGGGTTGTGGAGACCAAAGTTTTATCATGCAAAGGAAGCCTCCAGGTAGCAGGCTTCAGAGAGAATGGATTGTAAATGCCTCTTATCAGACTTAAGGTCTGTGTTACTGTTCCTGCTGGTCAGCTTTGCTGAATTCCAAAAGGGAAGAGGACATAAATGAGGCATGTCCACCCCACCCTCTCTTCACAACCTGAACCAGTTTTTCAGGTTAACTTTGGAGTGCCCTGGCCGAGAGGAGGGGTCCATTCTGATGGCTGGGGGGTGGGCTTAGAATTTTATCTTTGGTTTACACTACTTTCAAGCTTCTGACATCATAAGCCATCTTCTGCCAGGTGTGGCCCTGGGGAGGGGTCCCTTAACATATGATGGGAGGTGCTACCACGGCTGGGCAGCTACTCCTCAGCAGGCCACAGAAGAGCCTCTTGGACCTGGGGAAGGACCTGTGAGACTCTGTGAAGAGGAAAAGTCAGTTTTGAATCAAACCCATTTTATAAATAAGAAAAATTACAAAACACTTCTCAGAAGGCGGCAGGATGGGGGGGGGGTTGGTGAGGATGGGGACCCAGGGCACCTAAAGGCTAATTCTTGCTAGAGTCATTTAAATTTTAACTTAAATTTCCTAATGTTGCGAATAGACTTAATTATCTGTTCACAACTTTTAAAAATAGCTAAACATGGCTGCGCGTGGTGGCTCATGCCAAAATCCCAGCAGTTTGGGAGGACGAGGAGGGTGGATCACTTGAGGATATGAGTTTGAGACCAGCCTGGCCGACATGGGGAAACTCCATCTGTACTAAAAAATACAAAAATTAGTCAAGTGTGGTGGCAGGCGCTTGTAATCCTAACTACTCAGGAGGCTGAGGCAGGAGAATCACTTGAACCTGGGAGGTGGAGGTTGCAGTGCGCCCAGATTTCACTACTGCACTCCAGCCTGGGTGACAGAGGGAGACTCGTCTCAGAAAAGAAAAGAAAAAAAAAAAAAAAGGAATGGCTAAACATTACTTTTACAATCAAAACCATTTCAAAGCCCTTACTTCACTGTATTCTCAGCCAGGGCTGCTCCCAGAGCAGAAGGCAGCTGTGGGAAGCAGAGGGGTGGCCCCACCTCCGCCTGGAAGAGTCCTGCTCAGATACTGGGTCACCTGACCGACTGATGATGTCCCAGCTGCTCCTGCTGGGAAGCCGAACCCAGAACCCACTCAGGTCTGGTCCCCACTCCGCCCGCAGCATCCCTAGTGTGGCTACGTGGGAGGACGGCGCCCGAGGCTGCAGGGGCGGAAGCGGGCGGGTCAAGGCTCGCCTCGCCTCGCCTCGCCAACGGGTGTGGGTTTTTGTTTTTTAAACCAAACAGAGCAGAGAGGGGCAAGGAAGCAAAAGTGACTCAAGCCCGTGGAGGCAGCAGCTCTCCCTGTGCTGGGCACATGCCCAAGGCTGGCTTTGGGGACAAAGAATAATCAAAGATGACACTTTGGGGCTGCCCTCTCCCCAGCCCTCCTGGGCAAAGTCAGTGCATCTGAGGAGTCAGCCTGGACTTGAACCTCTGACACCCGACCGCTGCTGGCCTGGTGCAGGGACCCGAGGGGCCCAAGGACACAGGAAGGGGCCTGGAGGGGGAGAGCAGCCGGACTCCGCCCGAGCAATTTAGGCACCTGCCTCATCTGTGGTCCCCCACACCCCCAGCTCACCAAGCAGCGGGACGGCCCCTGGAAATTCCCCAGGGAGGCGGGGCGCAGGGATTGCCCCGAGGCCCTGTGCCCAGGCAGCCTGCGCCCCACCTGCGGGAAGAGTCACTCCAGTCCCTCTGGGCTGGTCCACGTGCAACCACAGTCGGACGCAGGTCATCTCCAGTGAAACGCAGAGGGAGGAAGGGTGTGCCTCCCTGCTCCTTCCCCTCCCTTGCAGGGAGGGGCGGTTGCCCTCAGCAATGGGATGCCCACGTGGGATACTGGAAGTCTCAGCCTACCCCACCCCACCCCTACCTAGGCCCGGTTTCTCCTGGGTGCATGGGGCTACTTCAGAGCTGCCGGGCCTCCACAGCAACACATTAAATGTTTTGGAAACTAGGAGATATGGCACTGCTGTACAACGGTCAGGAATAGCCATCCTGTCCTCCTGACCCGGTGAAAAGCAGCTTCTGCTGGGAAGGAGCATGGGGTGGCGCCTGGCCTTTGGAGTCAGGAAGAACCAGGCTTAAGTAATAGAACTGCCTGACCTGCAGCTTGTCATGTCAGCTCCCAGGTCCGTGCTTGACTTGGGATTATTGGGTGGGGCACATAAGAAGCCGTGTTCGTTCTTTCCTGCCCCTCAGACTTCCTATAATCTCAGGGTGCTGGGCGGTGTTTCAGGTCCCAGTACACAGCACACAGGGAAGAGAGTGCCTGATAGCATGGTGATTGATTTTAGTGGGGACAGGTAGACACTAAACCAGGAGTTCTGTCATGCCAGTTGGTGATAAATTGACTTCTTGAAGATTTTTCCACTTCCAGGCAAGGTACAATAGATGCACCTGTCCCCATGCCCTACACTAAGGACAGTTAAAAGCCCTGTATATTTCCCTGGATATTACACATTCATATATAACTACATACATAAATGTATGTATATCAAACACTAAAAGGTGGAGAGAAGAAGGCAGACCAGGTAGGGACCTTGGGACCTGAAGAATGACATGACAGGAGTTCCCTGGGTTTTCTTTCTGCCTGATATATCTGCGACTGCGTGCTGGAAAAGCCAGCAACATGAAACACCAAAAGACACAGACAAAAAACAGCAACAACAACAAACCCAACAAGTTGGTCCTCAGCCAAAATAATTAGGCAAGAGGAAGAAATAAAAGGTATCCAAATTGGAAAGGAAGAAGTTAAATTGTCCCTGTTTACAGATGACATGATCTTATAGAAAACCCTAAAGATTCCACCAATAAGCTGTTAGAATAAATGAAATCAGTAAAGTTGCAGGATATAAAATTAACGTACAACAATCTGTAGCATTTCTATACCCTAACAAAGAAATCAAGAAAGCAATCTCATTTACGATAGCTAAATACTTGCGAATAAATCCAACCAAGGAAATGAAAGATCTGTATGCTGAAAACTATAAAACATTTGTGAAAGAAATTGAAGATACAAATAATTAGAAAGCTATCCCATATCTGAGATCAGGTGCCAAAAAAAGACATCCCATGTTCATGAATTGGAAGAATTAATATTGTTAAAATGTCCATACAACCCCAAACAATCTACAGATTCAATGCAATCCCTATCAAAATTTCATTGACATTTTTCACTGAAATAAATAAAATAATCCTAAAATTCGTATGAGGGAGTAACACCTGCTCCACAGTGGCACAAAGCACTGTCAGGTGCCACACACAGCCTGTTGGGATATGTGGGCCACAGTACTTCCCCACCTAAAGTACTGTAGAGGCTCAGGAGACATCAGTCGGGGCCATTTTAACTGGCCACAAAGACCCCTAAATAGCCAAAGCAATCTTAAGCAAAAAGAACAAAGCTGGAGACAATACACTACCTAACTTCAAAATATACTACAAAGCTATAATAATCAAAACAGCATGATATTGGCATAAAAACAAACAGACCAATGAAACAGAATAGAGAGCCCAGAAGTGAATCCATGCATTTATGGTCAACTGATTTTTGACAGAAATGCCAAGAAACAAGGTGGAAACGACAGTCTCTTCAATAAATGATGCTGGGGCCAGGTGCAGTGGCTCATGCTTATAATCCTAGCACTTTGGGATGCCAAGGTGGAAGGACCACCTGAGGCCTCCCTCCAGGCTCCGGAAGAGACCTCCTCCGTGATCCCTCATCTAAGGGGAAGGTTCCTCAGGACCTCACTGCAGGGGCTGAAGGTGGCCACCCCTCCAGGAACTTATGCCCCAGGTGCTGAATTTGGGCTGCCTAAGTCTGTGCACGTGCGTCTGTGTTTGTGCGCATGTCTGCAAGTCTGTCTGTGTGTGCATGTCTGCATGTCTGTGTGTTTGCACGCATGTCTGTGTGTCTGTGTGGTCTATGTGTCTGTGTGTACACTTCTGTATGTCTTTCTCTGTGTGTTTTTGCATGTGTCTCCATATGTCTCTGTGCATGTCTGTGTGTCTGTATGTCTATGTCTTTGTATCTGTGTCTGTGTGTCTTTGTGTGTCTGGTGCATGTCTTTCTGTGTGTGTGTGTGTCTTTCTGTGTATGTCTGTGTGTCTGTGTCTCTGTGTGTCTGTGTCTGCGTATGTAATGGTGCGTCTCTGTGGCAGGAAGAGGGTGTGTGTGTGTGTCTGTATGTGTGTCTTTCCATGTGTGTCTGTGTGTGTAATGGTATGTCTCTGTGGCGGGGAGGTGGTGTGTGTGATTGTGTGTCTGTGTGTGTGTCTGTGTATGTCCGTGTGTGTGTGTGTATGTCTGTGTATGTAACGGTGTGTCTCTGTGGCGGGAAGGGTGTGTGTGTGATTGTGAGTCTGTGTGTGTCTGTGTATGTAATGGTGTGTCTCTGTGGCGGGGAGGGTGTGTGTGATTGTGTGACTGTGTGTGTCTTTCTGTATGTGTGTGTGTAACGGTGTGTCTCTGTGGCCAGGAGGGGGTATCTGTGATTGTGTGTCTGTGTGTGTCTTTCTGTGTGTGTCTGTGTATGTAATGGTGTCTCTGTGGTGGGGAGGGGGTGTGCGTGATTTGAGGTGGGGGTGGGGCCTAGGCTTCAGTTACTCCCCGCCACAGAGACACACCATGACACACACAGACACACACAGAAAGACACACATACAGACACACAATCACACACACCCTCTTCCTGCCACAGAGACGAACCATTACATACACAGACAGACACACAGAGACACAGACACACAGACATACACAGAAAGACACACACGCACAGAAAGACACGCACCAGACACAAAGACACACAGACACAGATACAAAGACACAGACATATAGACCCACAGACATGCACAGAGAGGACACAACAGGATGGACAAAGGAAGCAGAGTTTACCCGTTCTGCTAAAACCAAGGGCGGGAGGGGGACAGGGCTGCCGGCAGCCCTCCCAGAGCCCCTGGCAGCCGCTCACGGGTTCCGGATCGCCTGGTGGTTCTTGGGCACCGCAGTGAACCTCAGCTTCCTCAGGACGGCGGGCCAGCCCAGCAGCTGCTGGTCCCACAAGTACTCGGGGGAGAGCACCTTGGTGGGTTTGTGGCGCAGCAGGTACTTGTTCAGGTGGCTCTCGTCGTGCCACACGGCCTCGATGCCGTTGGCCTGGTCGACCATCATGGCCTGGTGGCAGGCCCTGGTGAGCCGCTGCACCTCTCGCACCGACCCCCCGAAGAACGCCCCCATGTAGTAGAAATCGCCCTCGTCCTTGGGGATGTAGGCCTGGGACTGGGGCCGGCGCTCGTAGGTGAAGGCCTCCCGGCTGCTTCCGTAGAAGCTGGGGTGCAGGGTGCCGAACAGCGGAGTCAGGATCTCCACGCCCACGTGGTCGCGGAACTCCATGTCCACGTCCGCGCACACCAGGTAATCCACCTCACTGAGGAAGCGCCGCTCGCAGAAGTCACTGATCATCTCCATGCGGCGCATGGACACGTCCTGCCAGCGCTTGTGGGCGCGCACCTCCAGCACCGACAGCCGCCGACCGGTCCCCAGCGTCACGCGCGGCACTGCGGCCGGCTGGTCGGTGAAGACATAGTAGTGGACACGGTGGCCCACCATGAAGTGCTTCTCCGCCGTCTCCAGGAACAGCTTCAGGAAGGCCACGTATCTGCAAGGCAGGCGGACAGGGGCTGGGGGAGCGGCCGGCCGTGCACCCCTGGGCTGCAGGAGGCCCGCCCTGCGCCCGCCCACCAGTGGCCATTGGAAGGCTCAGAGCAGCAGAAGCACCACGTTCTCCTGCCCTGTCCTGAGCGAGTCCTCGGGCTGCGACTCGCTTCATCCTCTTCCCAGCAATGGGGGACCACCAGCACCCCCTCTTACTAAGGAGGGCTGAGGGCAGGCAGCTGGAGGCTGGTAGCAGGCTGCAGGCTGGGGCCGCTCACTCCCCCTCAGCCTGGCCTGAGCCACGCCTCCCCACGCAGCTGCCTCTCTTATGGCCAGGCCGGCCACGTGCCCCCTCATTATAAGCTGCACGCGAGGCCTCCACACACCCGCCTCTGCACCCTAGAGCTTCCTCCCTCCAGGCTTGAACTGCACATATTCCTAAGAGTAGGTCATTCCTGGCCTCTGCCACTGTTGCTGGCCCAGCTGCCCACAGCTGCCCAGAGGTCAAATATGTGTCTGCGGTTGCCTGGCTAGCTCCCTCTCTGGCCCGGCCCAGAGTCAGAGGGCCTTGTGGGTCAGCCACTTCCCTTGGTGTCTGGGGCCAACTGCCTTGCCTGCCCCACCTACATCTGACAGAGAAGTGACCACGGCTCTGCCAGCATCCTCTTTCTAGGGTCCAAGGACAGCAAACAGGCGTCCCCCTCCTGCTATCTCTGGTCAGTGAGCGGGAAACATCTGGAGCCTTGTATTGAGGGGGTGGCTCAGCATGAGGGCCGGCCATAGTTACAGAGAGGAGGGGGCAGCAGAAGCCACCATCCCTGGGTGAGACGCAGCCTCTGGAGAAGGAGCTGGGTTTTACCGACCCGGCGAGCCCACGAGCCCACGTGAGCTCAGTAAGATGCATGAATGACCTTTCCCATCTACCCTCTGGGAGGACAAGGCTGGCTGCCACCCCACTCTGTCTTGAACACAAGGAGAGACCTCGATGTCCGTGGTCACTCGCCACTGCCTGGGTCTCTGCCCTCGGCCACCTCACTGACTTACTTTTTGATGGCAAACACAGTTAACCCAATGGTGGTGTTCTGGAGCCTGAACTGCTCATTGAGGATGTCGATGTTGAACGTGCCCTCCCAGACAATGGGAGCCAGCCAAGGGGTCACCACAAGGACGTCCTCCCTACTGCACATGGAGAGAGGAGTGCGGTCACATGGAGCTGGCAGGGTGCCACCCACATGCCCCTCTGGCATACGGCCACCCCCACCTGGAAACTCCACTCAGCTTCCGCCTCCTCTGACCACCCTTCCAGAGGCAGCCGCCCTTCCCCAGGAAACCAACCAGAGGCAAATTCGACTCCAACAGGGCAAATCATTCCCAGCCCTCCCTCAACACTGGGCCTGCCGGAACCCAGGGCAAGCTGAGCTTTGCTGGCAAAGAGGTAGGAACCAACCCCGCCGGCACCCAACCCCCGCTGCCCCTCCCCAGCAAGGAGGAAGCTATCAGGCCTTTGCAGGGGCTTTGGAGAACAAAGGGACAGGAAACAAGAGACGCAAGTCAGAGAAAGCAAAGGGAAAGAGGACAGCCATGTGGGCCTCTGAATTCAGATGTCAGGAGAAACTGAGAGGAGAGAATAGCGAAGCAGCCCCAACTGAGATTTACATCAAGGAAACCGCCCTCTAATACCTTCAGAACAGCCCCTTGAGCTGCGTTCAGTTTCAGCTTCAGTAACTTTACTCACCAGGGTGTCAGCACCTTTGGCTGGGGGTAGGCCATCCTGCAAGCACAAAGCGCCGTCACGTGAGTTTGCGTGGAAAGCGTGGGATGCAGGTGAGCAGGGGGTATGCACAGCCGCTGAACCCTGACTGGGCGTCGACCCTCCCGCCAAGGCCACACTCCCAGGCTGGAATCACTGTGGTTGCTTGGGGGCGGTGTCAGCTCATAATCCCGGGAACTCGGGAAAGGGCCGAAGCTCAGAGTCTCTGATTCAGCACTTGTAAACTGGCAAGAGGGACTAAGTGACCTCAGGGGCCATTGCTTTCCACTTGACTTAAGGCTGGGAGGGACGTAAGGGGTTGTGTCTCAATTCACTGTGGGCAGAGAGGAGGCTGGGTGTGCGGCCTCTGTCCCTGGTTGTTCCCAGGGAAAGGCCCTGAGATGTGCAGACCTCCCCACCTGGGCCCCAAGCCTGCTGGGCCTCCTTGTGGGCTGGTGGCTTCCAGAGCCCGGCGTCCCCTCTGAGAAGTGGGAGAGTGACACCTGCTCCACAGTGGCACAAAGCACTGTCAGGTGCCACACGCAGCCTGTGGGGACGTGTGGACCACAGTACTGTCCCCACCTAAAGTATTGTAGAGGCTCAGGAGTCATGAGCCGGGGCCATTTTAACTGTCAGTAATGGCCACAATTTGAATGTCCAAGATGGCCTTTAAAAGCAGGGAGTCAGCGGAAAAGAGGAAGGAAATTCTGACACTTGGTACAACCTGGATGGACCGTGAGGACATCACGCTCAGTGGTTTGGGCCCGACATAAAAACACGGGTACCATCGATTGCACTTGTAAAAGGTAGTTTGAGTAGTCAGACTCATAACAACAGACCATGGAAAACGGAGATGCTATTTTCTGGGGACAGAGCTTCAGTTTGGCAAGATGAAAAGAGTTCTGGAGATGGATGGTGGTGATGGCTGCACAGCGATGTGAATGGACTTAACACTACTGAACACTCCAAAATGACTAAGACGGCAAATTTTATGTTAAGTGTATTTTATCACAATTAAAAAAAATCAAAAGCAGTGTAGCCAGCTTGGCCTTGATTGCCTAGACTTTCTCAGGTCAGCACTGATAAAGGCCCACATCCTGGGAAACAGCCCTCCAAGGCCCCAGACAGAACAGACCAGCTGGTCATCCTCTTTAAAAGCCAATTTGAAGGCCAGGTGCAGGGGCTCATGCCTGTAATTCCAGCACTTTGGGAGGCTGAGGCAGGCGGATCATTTGAAGTCAGGAGTTCAAGACTAGCCTGGCCAACATGGTGAAACGCTGTCTCTGCTAAAAATACAAAAATTAGCCAGGTGTGGTGGTGGGCGCCTGTAATCCCAGCTACTCAGGAGGCTGAGGCAGGAGAATCACTGGAGCCCGGGAGGTAGAGGTTGCAGTGGGCAGAGATGGTGCCAGTGCACTCCAGCCTGGGCAACAGAGCGAGACTCCATCACACACACACACACACACACACACACACATACACACACACACACACACACACACAAAAGCCAGCGACACGCAGCTGGTCAAAACTGAAGCTCCAGCTCCATCGTGCTCTCTGAGTGGCTGCAGGATGAGGGCCAAGTCAGGGTAGAGACTGGGGAAGGAGCGGCCCCCTCCCTTGGAGCCACAGGAGGAAAGAGGACCTGCCCTAGCTCCCACGCACTTCTGTCCACACGCACACATGTGCCAGGGCTGCAGGACAATTCTGCGACATGGGAGGCACTGAAGGGAGGCACTGACGTTATACCTTGGCAATGACACACGCTGCAGACGGTCAGGTTCCCTAACAGCCATGCTGCAGAATGAGAACACAGGAGATGAAGTTTATTCCAGGAGCAGGATTTAGGGCACAAGTGCATGGAAGCCACCTGAGGGTCCCAGTGGAGGAGCAGAGGCCACCAGAAACAGTCACAGAACAGCCATCACTGTGGCGATGGGCCTGGCGTGGACCCGTGTGCCAGACCCTGTAACGGCCCACATTGCAGTCTGAGGTCTACGTTCAGGGAGCCTCACAGCCCACACATTCACCAGACATGTCGAAGCCAAGGCCAGGCAGAGTGGAGTTTCAGAACATGTCTGCAAACCGTGAGGCCCCCTCCCATCAAGAGATGGGGTCTGATATTCCATGTTTCTAAGAAATAAAATGCAGCAGAAGTGACACTGGGTGACTTCTGAAGCCAGGCCCAAAAAGGCGATCCGGCTTCTGTCTCATCTTTCTTGGGATGTTGGTCTTGGAGCCTCCCAACCAAGCTGAGCAGGAGCCCAGGCCCCGGGGAGAGGCTCTGGGTAGGTGTCTCAGATGACAGCCAGCATCAACTGCCGGAGACGCAGGGAAGTCTTTGCAGTGACCCCAGCCACTGTCTGTCCACGACTGCTGAGGCCCCAAAGTGAACCACCCAGCTGAGCCCAGTCCACCCCAGGAAGCCCAGGGAGAGATAGTAATCAATGATTGCGATTGTTTTCCATGGATGGAGTGGTGTGTTCTGCAGCCATGGGTCACTGACACGAGTGGGAATTCGCAGACACAGCAGGGGAGAGACAAGAGTGGTCCCAACAGAGGCCATAGCACAGGCAAAGGCCTGGAGTCAGGACAGCACAGCAGGTGGACAAGTAACAGGCCACGTTGGCTGGAGCACACAGGGCGAGGGCAGAGGAGGGAGAGATGAGGCTGGGGAGGTCAGGAAGGCAGGATCAGATCATGGAGAGCCTCCTACCTTATGTTCTGGAAAGATCACTCCAGCTGCTGTGAGGAGAAGGGGGACAGGGCTGATGGGGATGGGGAAACAAGTCTGAGGCTGTCGCAGAGATGAGGGCAGCCCCACCAGACCCCTGGAGCAGGACCTCGAAGGCAGGGAGGCCAGTGGGCAAGCGAGCTGCTAAAGAGCAGGGCTGGCAGGATTTGGGAACCCAGTGTAGGGGTGAGAGCAAAGGGAGAGTTGAGGATGGCTGGTGGAGGAGGGGTGGGGGTGGGGGAGCAGTGACCATGCATGGGAACTCTGGGTAAGCCTGGAGTTGGGGACTGGAGGTCAGAAGGGAGGTCAAGGCTGACTCCAGACGTATCCAGGTGACCCTTCAAGGCCACAGAGTTGACCATGTCTACACTGGGCAGAGCATAGAGGGGGCCCAGGCCTACCCATGTGTGTGCCCAGGACGGGGAGGGGGAGTTCCTAGAGTGGGACCCCAGGCCACAGCCAGCACCCCGGCCAGCACGGACGCTCCACCTGCTCTTCCCTGCACTCACCAGAATCCCCTTTCCAGGCTTTCTGGCATTAGACTTCTGGGGCTTAGGACCCCGTAACTGCAGGAAGGAAGTGCGCCAAGACTCAGGACACAGAACCAAGACTGCCTGTTGGTCCCTTCCTCCAAAAAGCGCATGGTGCGGCCAGCAGCGTGAGAACAAGAGTTCCCAGTGAAGCTGCAAGGCCTTGAGGCAGGTAGGGCAAGTTCTCAGCAAAGCTCAGGCGCCTCGCCACGTCCCACACCGGGAGGTGGGCAGGAGGGTGGTCCCTGGGATATTGCTCACGTATGGGCACCTGCAGGAGCTCCAGACCCCCCCTCCCCCACCCCCCACCACCCGTGCCTTGGTCAGTGCAGCCCCCGAGGCCACCTCAGGGAGTGTTTCCAGGCCGTGTCCACAGATGCTCCAGTAGAGCCAACAGGTGACTTCATTCTGTGGTTCTGGGACCTTCTGTGTCTGGAAGCGACTAACAGCTTGGGACCCAGAATTGCCTTCCCCACCCCCAGCCACGCAACTGTGGGCAAGGGGCTTGCTCTCCCAGCCCCAGACTCCACACTCAGGAAAATTCTAAATGGGAGTGAGATGAGCCCATTGCCCAGGTGAGGCTTAAATAAGGTAGCAAGTAAACACACCCTCCGCCAGAGCTGGACGCGGGCAACAACTGTCCTTAGGACCCTGATGACTGTGATACTTGGGGAGCTCAGGGAGGCCCCATGGGTCTGATTGGCTGTTGTGGTCACTTCTCCCCAAACCAGGCCAGCCTCGATGGTCAAATGTGTCTTACCCGAACAAGACCAAGACAAGCATTATTAGGAAAAGGATCATAGGTAGAAGTGCGTAGCATTTTGGTTTTCCTGGAAAACAGGAGTAGAAAAATCACATTACTCACCCTCCTTCTCTCACCTGCCCCACTTTACCTGTCCTGACTTGTAATTCAGGCATCACATCCTGCGACGGGCCTTCATCTGCCAAGATGGTCCCTCTGCCCCACAGGTGATGCTCTGAGCCCCACCTGAGAATCTCCAAACCTAGTCCAGATGCAGCCCTCCTCCCACTCAGAGAAGAGGGAGGTGGTCTACTCCTCCCAGCTCAACACCCTGACTGCCCCTGCAGACTCTGAGAGCCACCCCGGCTTCCTAATGACCTCCTTCCACTCCACACCCCCTTCCCCTGGGAGACCGGAACGAACCACACTGAAATGAGCATGTCGAGGTCACTGTCGAACCCACCGAGGGAGGCCAGGACAGCCTCATGGCCGGCTGAGCCAGGAGCCCAGACCAGTTCCTGCCAGGGAGAGGAGCCACCAACTTCCCCTAGTATCTCCCTGCTCTCTCAGAGGCTTGTGCCCTGGAAAGAATCATTGTCTTTCTTTTAAGGTGATTTTATGTATAGTAAAGTCATGTACAGTAGTTCCCTTATCCACACCTTCGCTTGCTGGAGTTTCAGTTACCCATGGTCAACCAAAGGCCAATAATAAGTGAGTATAGTACAGTAAAATATTTTGAGGACAGGCGTGGTGGCACATGCCTATAATCCCAGCACTTTGGGAGGCTTAACCAGGAGAATTGCTGGAAGCCAGGAGTTCTAGACCAGCCTGGGCAACATAGTGAGAACTAATTTCTATCAAAAAACAAAAACAAAAACAAAAAAAACGATCAGCTGGGCATAGTGGTGCATGCCTCTGGTCCCAGGAGGCTGAGGTGGAAGGATCACTTGAGCCTAGGAGGTGAAGACTGCAGTGAGCCATGATTGCACCACTGCACTCCAGCCTGGGTGACAGAGCAAGACCCTGTCTCTTAAAAATAAACAAAACAACAACCCCACAAATTAAGATATATACACATAATTTTTTTAGAGAGACCACATTCACATAACCTTTATTACAGTATATTGTTTTTGTTGTTGTTGTTGTTGTTTTTGAGATGGCGTTTCGCTCGTTGCCCAGGCTGGAGTGCAAAGGGGCAACTTCGGCTCACTACAGCCTCCGCCTCCCGGGTTCCAGCAATTCTCCTCCCTCAGTGTCCTGAGTAGCTGGGTTTACAGGCGCCCACCACCATGCTTGGCTAATTTTTTGTATTTTTAGTAGAGACGGGTTTCACCATGTTGGCCAGGCTGGTCTCGATCTCCTGACTTCAAGTGATCCACCCACCTCGGACAGTATATTGTTATAATTGTTCTATTTTATTATTAATTATGGTTGTTAATCCTACCCTGTGCCTACTTTATAAATTAAACCCTATCATAGGTATGTGTGTATAGGAGAAAACATACTCTCTGTAGGGTTTGGTACTATCCGTGGTTTCAGACATCCACTGGGGATCTCAGAAGCTATCCCCTGCAGGTAAGAGGGGACTACTGTTTTCACAAGGGCAAGTCCGAAAGGCATCTATCTCCCGGCCCAGTTCCTATTCCTTCCCCCGAAATCGGTCCCTTTCAACTAATTCATCTGTTACTTCTTATCTTACAATGCTTGTGTGTATTTACCTCCACCTTTCTAAGTCCTGTGACCATGGAATGATTTATCTCAAATAGCTTCCTGAAACAGAAACGTGGGAGGCAAAACATTTGAACTTTACATGTCCTAAATTATTTTTTCCATTTTGTAGTTGGTAGATTGTTTGGCTGTAGGGAAATCTCGGTGGAAATAATTTTCCTTCAATTTGGCAAAAATGGTTCCATTTGTTAAAACTTTGAAAATTAATTTAATTTGAGGGATAACTTGCATCCAATAAAATGTACCCACTTTAGGTACACGGTTTTGATGAGTTTCACACAATGTATGTACACATGTAATCACCACCCCAAACAACATATACACATTTTCATCACCCCAGTAAGGTCCCTCCTGACCCCGGCAACCATGGATCTGATTTCCTGGCATTTCCCGTAAACGGAATCATCTGATACATGCTCTTTTATGTCTGGCTGTATCACATCCACATCGCATGCTGTTTTGAAGATTCACCTATATCGTCACGTGTATCAATTGTTCATTCTTTTTCATTGCTGAGAAGCACACCATTGTTAATCCGCCACAATTCAACTTTTTTTATTGCCGAGAAGCACGCCATTGTTAATCCGCCACAATTCATTTATTCTGTCTCCTGGTTTTTTCACTGTTTGGGGCCACTAGCAACAAAGCTTCTGTAAACACTCATGTGCAGGTATTTGTGGGCCTGTGTTTTCATTTCCCTTGAGTAAATACCAAGGCGAGGAAAAGATGGGTCATATGGTAAGTATATATTTAACTTTGTAGGAAACTGCCAAACTGTGTTCCAAAGTGGTGACTGAATTTTCCATTCCCACCAGGAATGTAGGAGAACCACAATCCTTGCCAACACTTGATGGTCGCTCTTTTATGCTTTAGCCATGCTAGTGGATGAGGAGTGGTATCTAAGTGTGTCCAGTGACTAAGGAGGTAAATCATCTTTTCATGTATTTATTGGCCATTTGCTTGCTTCTTATGAAGCCCGTGCAGATCTTTAGCTCATTTTATTATTTATTTATTTATTTATTTATTTATTTATTTATTTATTTACTTACTTACTTACTTATATATATTTTTTGGGGGGCACGGTCCCACTCCAGTTGCCCAGGCTGGAGTGTGGTGGCATGATCACAGCTCACTGCAGCCTCGACTTCCTGGGCTCAGGTGATCCTCCCACCTCAGCCTTTTGAGTAGCTGGACTATAGGCATGCACCACATCTAGCTAATTTTTTGTGGTTTTGGTAGAGATGCGGTTTCACCATGTTGCCCAGGCTGGTCTTGAACTCCTGGTCTTAAGCGATCCACCTGCCTCAGCTTCCCAATGTGCTGGGATTACAGGCATAAGCCACCTCACTCGGCCCTTTATTTTTATTTTTTTTAGAGACAGGATCTTATTCTGTCACCCAGGCTAGAGTGCAGTGGCACGATCACAGCTCGCTGCAACCTCGAACTCCTGGGCTTAAGCGATCTTTCCCCCTCAGCCTCCTGATTAGGTGGGACTACAGACATGCACCAACATGCCCGGCTAATTATTCTACTTTTTGTAGACACTGGGTCTCATTTTAAATTAAGTTGTTTCTCTTTTTATTATTGAGCAGAATTTATTTCTATATTTTGGATACAAGTCCTTTGCCAAATACAAATATTACAAATATTTTCTCACCAGGCACAGAGAGACAGACACTGCATGTTCTCACTTATCTGTAGTATCAAAACATCAAAACAATTAAACTCACGGAGATAGAGAATAGAAGGATGGTTCGCAGAGACTTGGAAGGGTAGTGGCAGTGGTGGGAGGGTATGTAGGGATGGTTAATGTGTACAAATAAATAGAAAGAATGAATAAGACCCAGTATTTGATAGCATAACAGGGAGACTATAGTCAATAATAATTTAATTGTACATTTAAAAATAACTAAAAGAGAGTTCGGGCACAGTGGCTCATGCCTGTAATCTCAGCACTTTGGGAGGCCGAGGCAGGTGGATCACCTGAGATCCGGAGTTCAAGACCAGCCTGGCCAACATGGTGAAACCTCATCTCTACTAAAAATACAAAAACTAAAGCCAGGCGTGGTGGCTCACGCCTGTAACCCCAGCACTTTGGGAGGCCGAGGTGGGTGGATCACGAGGTCAGGCATTCGAGTCTAGCCTGACCAACATGGGGAAATCCTGCCTCTACTAAAAATACAAAAAATTAGCTGGGTGTGGTGGCGCATGCCTGTAATCCCAGCTAATTGGGAGGCTGAGGCAGGAGAATCTCCTGAACCTGGGAGACAGAGGTTGCAGTGAGCCGAGATCGCACCACTGCACTCCAGCCTGGGCGACAGAGCGAGACTCCATCTCAAAAAAAAAGAAAAAAAAGAAAAAGAAAAAAAAAGTTTAAAAATACAAAAACTAGCCGGGCGTGGTGGCGGGCACCTGTAGTCCCAGCTACTTGGGAAGCTGAGGCAGGAGAATTACTTGAACCTGGGAGGCAGAGGTTGCAGTGAGTTGAGATGGCGCCACCATACTCCAGCCTGGGTGACAGAGCGAGACTCCGTCTCAAAAAAAAAAAAAAAAAAGAATAAAAATAACTAAAAGAGTATAGTTGGATTGTTTGTAACAAAAAGGATAATTGCTCAAGGGGATGGATACCAGTTCTCCATGATGTGAATCTTCCATTGTATGACTGAACCACAATATCTCATGGACCCCATAAATATATACACCTACTATGAACCCATAAAAATGAAAAACAAAAATACTTCTTAGAAAACAAATATTTTCTCTCAGTCTGTGGCTTATTTATTCATTTTTTCTTAAGTTTTCTTTTGAAGGGAAGTGTTAATTTTTATAAACTCTAATTTATCCTTATGAAAATGAAACCATTTTTATGGTTTGAGCTTTTTTTTTTTTTTTGCCTCATCTATTACAGTTTTGCCTACCCCAAGTTCATGAACATTTTCTCTTATTTTCTTCAGAATTCCATAATTTTTGTGTATTGTGTGAAAGGCTAAAGTCCCTTTCTTCCCCCAATGGATATCCGGTCATTTCAGCCATTTGAATTGAAAATACTTTCCTTTCTTTATCACATTACCTTAGCATCCTTATCAAAAAGCAACTATTAAAAAATAATTGACTATTTCTGTGTGAGTCTATTTGTAAACTCTGCATTCTATTCCATTGAACTATCGGTCTATCCTAATATCAACCTTTTTTGATTACTGTAGCTGTGTAGTCCACCTTGAAATCCAGCCTGGAAAGTAAGTCTTCCAACTTTGTTTTTCTTTTTCTAATTGTTTTGACTATTCGGAGACCTTTGCATTTCTATGTAAAATTTTAGAATCAGCTGTCAACTTTACAAAAATTTCTTCTGGCGTTTTAAGTGAGATTATGTGGACTCTATAGATCCATCTGGGGAGAAGTGACAGTTTAGCAATATAAGTCTTCCAATCCATGAGCATGGTATATTTCTCCATTTATTTATGTCTTCTTTAATTTTTGTCAGCAATATTTTGCAGTTTTGTGGTTTTTTGTGACCTTCTTTTTCTTTTTTTTTTTTTTTTGTCAGGGTCTTGCTGTGTAGCCCAGGCTGGAGTGCACTGCAATCTCTGCCCACTGGGCTCAAGTCATCCTCTCACCTCAGCCTCCTGAGTAGCTGGGGCTACAGGTGCATGCCACCATGCCCAGCTAATTTTTTTTTTTGTAGAGACAGGGTCTCACTATGTTGCCCAGGCTGGTTTCAAACTTCTGGGCTCAAGTGATCTGGCCACCTTGGCCTCCCAAAGTGCTGGGATTACAGGCATGAGCCATGGTGCCTAGTTTATATTGCAGTTTTAATTGTATAGGCATTTCTCCTAATTTGGTAAATTATTCTCTAAATATTTCATGTTTTATGATGCTACTGTAAATGGTATTTAAAATTTTTCATGGTTCAATTGATTGTGGCAAGTATTATAGAAAAATAATTGATTTATTCTTGTTTTTTTCTTTTTTTTTTTTTTAGACTGAGTCTTGCCCTGTTGCCCAGTCTGGAGTGCAGTGGTGTGATCTCCAGTCACTGCAACCTCTCCCTCCTGGGTTCAAGCAATTCTCATGCCTCAGCCTCCCAAGTAGGTGGGATTACAGGCACACCACCACACTCAACTTTTTTTTTTTTTTTTTGTATTTTTGTAAAGATGGAGTCTTGCCATGTGGGCCAGGCTGCTCTCAAACTCCTGGCCTCAAGTGATCTACCCAACTCGGCCTCCCAAAATGCTGGGATTGCAGGTGTGAGCCACCACACCCAGCCTGATTTATTCATTGACTTTGTATCTTGAGACCTTGCTAAGCTGACTTAGTTGATGGGCTCACAGCATAAACATATATAATATATATGACAATAACAGCACGAGGGAGCAAGGAGGCAATGAAGTTATTATATACAGTGGAGCAAGGAAAGTCACCCGACAATAACTTGAATATACAGGAAGAAATCAAGAGTAAAGTCAGTGATAAATATACAGTGTAATATAAAAGACTCGAAAAGTGTTTTTCTCCTTACTCGTCTTACTGAATTGAAAAGAAATAAGATTGTGTGAAACAATCATTATAACACCACGTTGTTGAGTTTATAACATATATAGACGAACATATATGACAATAATACTACAAACCACAAGCAGGGAGGGAGGAAATGGAGTTATATTGGAGTCAAGTTTCTGTATTTTACTAAAATTAGTATTACTCTGAAGTAGATCCTGATAAATTAAAATGCATATTGTAATCCCTGGAGCAAACACTAACAAAATAACTTTAAAATATACACTTAAAAAGAAAAAGGGAATTTAAATGCTACACTAGAAAATAATACAAAAGAAGGTAGTAAAAGATGAACAGAAGAACAAAAAGGCATAAAACATAGAAAACAAATTGTGAACTGATGGATGGAAATCCAACCACAGCAATAATAACATTGAATGGGAATAGAATGAGCATGCCAATCAAAAGGCAGAGATCGTTAGACCAGATTTTTTTTTTTAAGCTTTGATTATATGCTGCCTATGAGAGACATACTTTAGAAACAAAGATACAAATAGGTCAAAGCAAAAGGATAGTAGATTTGCTATGTAAAAAACCATAAGGGAGCTTGAGGAGAAATGCTAACATCAGACTAAATAATTTTTTTGTTTTTTTGAGACAGAGTCTCACTCTGTCGCCCAGGTTGGAGTGCAGTGGCACAATCTTGGCTGACTGTAACCTCAGCCTCCCGGGTTCAAGCAGTTCTCGTGCCTCAGCCTCCCAAGTAGCTGGGATTACAGGCGCACACCATCACAGCTGGCTAATTTTTTTGTATTTTTAGTAGAGACGGGGTTTCACCATGTTCACCAGGCTAGTCTCAAACTCCTGACCTCAGGTGATCCACCTGCCTTGGCCTCCCAAAGTGCTGGGATTACAGGCATGAGCCACCACATCTGGCCAACATTTTTAAGATCAAAAATCTTACTAAAGAGAAACATTCTGCCATGATATAAAGTGAATACATCAGGAAAATATAACAAACAGAAATATATACACACCTGACAACCTAGCCCCAAAATACTAGAACAGGAATTAAAAGAAATTAAAAATCGTGTAAGCAAAAACTCAGTTGTATGTAAAAAACCAATTCCCCTTGAGGAAGAGAAAGGGCTGGAGTCCTTTAAAAATTAACTGCCCGTTTTTCTGTGGCTAGTGAGCCTTATCTCTCCCTTTCCCAGGCGTGGTGAAGACTCTCTTTCCCTAGCTGTGCAGCTGCAAGGTCACTAAACAGATCATCTTGAATCGTAAAACATGTTGTTCCTTGAAAAGTAAGAAATAATGTAATGCATATCTTAACTGAATAACTGTCTTTGTTTCTCGCTTCTGTAATACTCTTTCTCCTGCACGAATCTCCTCCCGCCCCACAAAATGCTTAAAAGGTAGCTTGACTCTTTGTTTTAGGGCTCAGTCCTTTGGATGTTAATCTGACTGGGTCGGTGCACCTAAATAATTAAATAATTCCTCCTCAACCCCATCGGTCTCTCTGGTTCCTTAATTATCCCGCAACAATACATGAAGCAAAAACTCACAGAATTGAAGGGTGAAACAGTCAATTCAACAATAATGGTTGGGCCGGGCATGGTGACTCACGCTTGTAATCCCAGTACTTTGGGAGGCCGAGGCGGGTGGGTCACTTGAGCCGAGGAGTTCGTGACCAGCCTGAATAACATGGCAAAACCCTGTCTCTACAAAAAATGCAAAAATCAGCTAGGCATGATGGTGCTTGCCTGTCGTTGTAGCTACTCAGGAGGCTGAGGTGACCTAAGCCTTGGGAGGTGGGGGCTGCAGTGAGCTGTGATCATACCACTGCACTCCAGCCTCGGTGACAAAGTGAGACTCCACCTCAAAAAAAAAAAAAAAAAAACAATAATTGGACACCAAAATCCTACCCCACTCTCAATAATGGATAGAATAATTAGAAAGAAAATCAGTAGATACAAATGACTTGACATCACTGGACACCAGCTGACATCTCTAGAAGACTCCACCTGGCAAGAGCAGAAGTCACGTTCTCCTCAAGTGCACATGCAACAGTCTCCAAGGTCAATCATATGCTGGACCATAAAACAAGTCTTGAGAAATGCAAAAGGACTGATATCCACAAAGTTTCTTCTCTAACCACAGGGGAATGAAATCAGAAATTAACAAAAGAACTTTGGGAAATCTATAAATACATAGAAATTAAACAACACACTTCTAAATAAGCAATGGGTCAAAGAAGAAAATAAAAAAATACTCTGAGCTGGATGAAAATGTAAACACAACATACCAAAATTTATGAGATATAACTAAAGCTGTGTTTCAAGGGAAATTTATAGCTGTAAATGTCTACATTAGAAAAAACATCTTAAATCAGTGTGCAAGCTTCCATTGTAAGTAACTACAATAAGAAAAGACAGAACAAATTAAACCCAAAGTGAGACGAAGGGAAATTAATAAATATTAGAGTGGAAACCAATGAACTAGAGAACAGAAAGAAAAAGATAAAGTAAAATAATATCAAATGTCAGTTCTCTGAAAAGATCAAGAGAATTGACAAAGCTTTAGCTACATCGACCAGAGAGAGAGAGAACACAAATCACTAAAATTCCAATCTTACGAAATTAAAAGGATTTCAAGGAAATACTATGAACAACTGTTTGCCAACAAATTACACAACTTAGGTAAAATGGACAGATTCTTACACATCAACTAGAAAGCGGTTAGAAGAAAATACAAGATTAAATCTTTGTGACATTGGATTAAGATTTCTTAGATATGATACCAGATGCACGATAAAAGAAAAAGTTAATAAATTGGAATGGATCAAAATGTAAAACTTTTGTACTTCAAAACACCAATAAAAAAGTGTTAAGATAAACTATTGATGGTTGAAAATATTTGCAAATCATATATCTGGTGTGTGTGTGTGTGTGTGTGTATGATACTGTGTATTCAGTATATGTAAAGAACTCTCAAAACTGAACAAAGGAGACAACTCAATTTTTAAAAAGGCAAAACATTTCAGCAGGCATTTCACCAAAAACATATAGAAATGGCTAAAAAGCACAAGAAAAGCCACTTGCCCGGCCGGGCACGGTGGCTCACGCTTGTAATCCCAGCACTTTGGGAGGCCGAGGCGGGCGGATCACGAGGTCAGGAGATCGAGACCACGGTGAAACCCCGTCTCTACTAAAAATACAAAAAATTAGCCGGGCGTGGTGGCGGGCGCCTGTAGTCCCAGCTACTCGGAGAGGCTGAGGCAGGAGAATGGCGTGAACCTGGGAGGCGGAGCTTGCAGTGAGCCGAGACTGCGCCACTGCACTCCAGCCTGGGCGACAGAGCAAGACTCCGTCTCAAAAAGAAAAAAAAAAAAAAAGAAAAGCCACTTGCCATCATTTGTCCTTGGAGAAATGTAAATCAAAACTATAATGAGATACCACCTTTTACCCACAAGAATGGTATGTATTGCTGCAGATGTACAGACAGTGGAACCCTCAGCCAGGTGCAGTGGCTCACACCTATAATTCCAGGACTTGGGGAGGCCGAGGTGGGCAGATCACTTGAGCCCAACAGTTTGAGAACAGCCTGGGTAACATGGCAAAACCCCATCTCTACAAAAAATACAAAAATTAGCTGGATGTGGTGGTACTCATCTGTAGTCCCAGCTACTCAGGAGGCTGAGGTGGGAGGACCAATTGAGCCCAAGAGATTGAGGCTGCAGTGAGCCAAGATCATGCCACTGCACTCCAGCCTGGGTGACAGAGCAAGACCTTGTCTCAAAAAAAGAAAAAGAAAATTAGAACCGTTATACGCTGCTGATGGGAATGTAAAATGGGGCAGTCACTTTGGAAAACAGTTTTCTAGTTTCTTAAAATGTTAAATATAGACTTCCCGTATTACCCAGCAATTCCACTGCTGGGTATCAACCCAAGAGAAATGAAAACATGTTCACACAAAGTCTTGTACACGAATGTTCATAGCAGTGTTGTGCAGTTTAAAATAGCTAAAAAAGCAGAAACAGCTGAAATGTCCTTCAGCTGATGAATGGATAAACAAAATGTGTTCTATCAGTACAATGGATTATTCAGTACTAAAAAGGAATTAAATACTGATACATACTACAACATACATGAATCTCGGAAACATTATTCTAAGTGAAGGAAGTCAGATGCAAAAGACCGTGTAACATAGGACTCCATTCATATGAACGGTCCAGAAAAGGCAAAACTGGAGAGACAGAAAGTGATCGTCTGAGGCCAGGTGGGAATGGGGAATGACTGCGGAGGAGTTCCAGGGAGTTTTGGCAGGCTGGGGATGGAAAAGTTCTAAAATTTATTTCACAACTCTGTAAACTAACTGAAAAATAATTCATTTGAAACAGGTGAATTTTATGGCATATCAGTGACACGGCAATAAAGCTGTTTCTTGTAATGGTGCCATCAACTCCAGCCCATTGACCCTAAGCTGAAGGAAGAGAGATGCTAGGTGTGTTCAGTAGGGCTCCGTCCAAGTTGATTTTTTGAAGTTATGGGCACCATTCCGAGTAAGATGTTTTGTGGCAGGTCAGGTCTCACTAACGCGGGCCTCCTTAACAACTGTTTCAGTACTGACTGAGTGGTTAAGTTAAATATTAAAAGCCAGTGCCCTCATAAAAAGGCTGGAATGTAACAAAGTCCCACCAAGAGTTTCGCCTAGACCTTTCCTGGGCCTTCAAGCATGACAAAATAACGAAGGAATTCTTAATAGGACCCATTTAGGATTAAACAAGTTTTATTGGGAGTCTGAAGAAACTCCCCAGGACTCCACAAATAAGTTTACTGGGGGGTCTGAAGGAACTTCCCAAACCCCCATGATTTAGGAGACAAGGTAAGGGTTTTAGATTAAGTAAATTTACTGAGGATCCAGAGGAAGGTCTTCAGGACTTAGACCTTAGTTATAGATTAACATAAGTCAATTACTTATGTCTTTAGATGAATGCACACTTACACATAGACATATAGCTTAGAAGGTATATAAGGTCTGGAAAACTTTGTAATTTTGAGTTGGTCTGGCGACAATTTCCAGGTCTTCTCCTTGTAACTGGTTACAGAAATAAAAACTCTCTTCCTCCCCAGTTCATCTGCATCTCGTTATTGGGCCGCGAGAGATAGCAGCCCCACCCTCAGTTTGGTCCATGAGCAGTTTGATCTCTTCTTGGCCAATCTCTGGTGAGACCCACCAGAATGGAGGAGAGCCGGGACTGGGTGCACTGCCAGCTTCCAAAACTCCTGCACGTGGTCTCAGTCCTCCAGGGATTATGATGGGTGTGAAGGAGCTGAGCATTCTCTGAGGAGCCAGCAGCACATGACACCCAGCTCACTGCCCACCAACCACATCCTCACCGTCATCTCCAAGGCTCTCTCATGTCCTCTTCCTGCCTTTCGGGGGACCACAAACTCTGACTCCACCACCCTGCCCTCCTGCCCGCCCCAACAAGCCTGACTGATTTGTGGAGCAGGGCCTTCCCCATGCGAGCTCTTCTCCCTGGCATGCTCGTCCCCCAGATTTCCACACACTAGGTCCCTCACCATTGGTGTCCCTAAGGACACCCGCTCACCAGCTCCTGGCTGCAGGCCCCTTCTAGCACAGGCCTGCTTGTTCTCATCAGTGTTCAACCAACATTGGTTGGATGACTAAATCAACATGCAGAATGTGGGTAACCTGAGAATGGGCACTCATTTGCCAGGTTTCTCAAAAGACCTAACCTCTTAGTCTTCAAGATGTTTGTCTTGGGTGCGATCATGGGCCAGAGCCAGTGCCAGAACCCCAGGAGTATGGAGACAAACTGCCCAGTCCGTGGTCCTCCAAGGCTCCCTGACATGAGACCAACTAAGACAGCATAACCCGTGGGGCAGGACAGACTCCTGGGGTGGCAGCTGTGTTCATCATCTCGACTGGGTCAAGATGTATCCAGCTGTACCTTTTATGTGCAGTTTATTGTATACATCTGTTGAAACATATTAAGACAAAAAAAGGGAACAAAAAAAGGAAAACAAAGACCACAAAGGAGGGACAGGGAAGAACCCGGAACGCGCTGGCAGCACAGGGAAGAGGCAGGTGTTTGCAGTCAGATCTGAGTCCCGGGTCTCAGCCCTTCCTGCCTGGGACCAGAACACTGTCCCAGATCTCTCTAAACCTGTTTTCCCGTGGGTGAAAGAATGACCCGGGAAGTATTTACTGTTCCTTCCTGAGAACTCAGCGATAATGAACACAGTGCTGCCGCACAGTAAACACTGACAATGGTGAGCACTGTTGAGGGCAGGGCCTCGACCTACACCACACCCAGTTTTCTTCACGAATTTTCCACTCCTCTGCCTCCCGCTCCTCCAGGGCTGCACCTCCAGGGCAGGAGCCCTCACCACCTCAGGCCTCAGTATGCCTTATCCCCCACCTGATTCCAAATCAAAGTAAAACATTTCTCTCCCCAAATGTGGACACAGCACTCCTCTAAATTAAAGGGCTGTGTGCTGGCTCTGGGCACCCCCCTGGCTCTCCCTGGCCTTTGGCATTGGGGTTCACTGGCCTGCAGCCTGCGCCCCGTGGCCCTGCGTTCTGCATCCCTCCCTCTGAAGCGACGTTGTTGTCTGGGTAAATACTCAATTCATCTTCTGGCGCCAAGAAAATTAAGGACAGGTGATCTACCCTCGGCCTCCCAAAGTGCTGGGATTACAGGCCTGAGTCACCGCATCCGGTTGCCTAAATAATTTCCTCTTAACTCCTATATCACCTGAGCGCCCGGGGTGCAGTTCCCCCGTCACGCTTGGCATTGAACTTGCCCACCTCGCCTTCCCGAGGCGCCTCCGCGTTTGGGGTATGGAGGCTGTTCCCGGCCAACCCGGGCGCCTGGCCGCCGTGCCCGAGGGAAGGGCTGGGGGGCAGGCAGGGCAGCCCCGAGGCTTGTCCTCGTCCAGGGTCGGGCGCTAGGTGCTGAAAATAGCAGCTCATGGAAGGCGGGGAGCGTGGAGGGGCGAGGAGAGACTGGAGACCGCCACGGCGTCGAGGGACCCCGCTCTCACCAGGACCCGGGGACCCCGGAGACGAGTCCCCCGCCAGGCCGCGCCACCGCGCCCATCCTGCCTGCGGGTCCCAGGCACCCACAGCGCGGCCGCGCCCACCTGCCCGGCGGCTCCCCAGGACGCAGGGTCTCGGAGGCTGGGGCGGCGGCCGGCCTGAAACCTCTCAGCCCTGAGCGCCCCCACCCCGGCCCGGCTGTCGGGTGCACCCCGGATTCCCGGCCGCAGCGGCTCCTTTGAGGGCACCCGGGGCCGAGGCCTGCACTCACCGGCCGGCGTCCGCAGCAGCTCGGCCATAGCTCCGCGTCTGGTCTCGGCCTCCGCCTTCCGCCCGACCGCCCTGGGGCGGGGTGAGCCCGAGGCGCCCCCTCCCGGCCCGCGCCGCCCGCCGCCCCGACTTGCCGAGGCCGAACACGGGAGGGGACAGCGGGGCGCAGGAGGCGGCCGGGGGTCCCCAAGGACCCCTGCTAGGAAGGGACGGCGCCTCCTCGCGCGCGCCCCCATGGGACCCGCGCGCCCCTCGTAGCCCTGGTCCCCTGGGGCCCTGTCCCTGCATCCCGCCCGGGGCCGAGCGGCTCCGGTTGCCCCTGAAGCCCCGCCCCCGGGGGACCCTTGACACCCTGTCTCCGGGGCGGGGGCGACCCCCTGACATCCTGCTCCCCCGGGGAGGCGGGGGAGACGAGCCCGTGAAGCTCCGGCCCCAGAACCCACGATCCCCGGCCTTCCGGCTCGCGCGCGCCGCAGCCTGTAGCCCTCCAGCCCCGCAGGACCCTGTGCCCCGCGCCCGCGACGTCCCCTTAGGCAGAGTCTCTCCTCCGGCCCCGGCTCGCGGCCGCACGGAGCTCTGCGTCCCGCAGACTGAGGAACCTTCGCGCTCCCCCTGCGATCGAGTCCCCCTCGGGCGCCCGCACCGGGCCCTGAGGCCTTTTCGCGCGTTCCGTGGACAAAGCCCTGCTCCGCCCCGCTACGACCCCCGCCCTTGCCTGGCCTCCGCTCAAGGCTGCAGGGACTGGGGAGAGCGCGCCCCGCTGCGAAGAGGAGGTACCTCCCGAAGGGTCCAGGCGACGTCCCAGAGGCTTCTTCCCGCTTTTCCTGGTATCTCTCAGAGGAGTTTACACTGATACCCCGTTCACGGGACCCTGATGCCGTCCCGCCCTCCCGGGGCGGGGCACCGTTCTCATCTCCGTGAAAGCTGGGGGCATCTTTAATGCTTCCTTTCCCTCCCACCCCAAGTCCAGTTCGCCAGCTCCAAGACGTGTCCCTGGTGCAGGCGCAGGAAAAAAGTGTGGCAATTCCTCAAAACATCAAACAGAATTACTGTACGAGGCCCGGCGCGGTGGCTCACGCCTACAATCCTAGCACTTTCAGAGGCCGAAGCGGGCGGATCACTTGAGGTCAGAAGTTCGAGACCAGCCTGCCCAACATGGTGAATCCTCCATCTCCACTAAAAATACAAAAATTAGCCTGTCATGGTGGCTTGAGTCTGTAATCCCAGCTACCTGGGATGCTGAGGCAGGAGAATCGCTTGAACTTAGGAGGTGGAGGTTGCAGTGAACCAAAATCGCACCCACTGCACTCCAGCCTGGGCAACATAGCAAGACTCCTCAAAAAATAAAAATAAAAATATTATTACCATATGAGCTGGCAATCCTACTTTTGGGTATACACCCGAGGAATTGAAAGGGGGTCTGGAAGAGACATGTGCACGTCTGTGTTCCTAGCAACGGAACTCACCATAGCCAAAAGCTGGAAGCAGCCGCGGTGTTCACCAAGGCGTGATGGCTGCACTGAGTGAGTCTGTCTGTAGATGGAATATTACTCAGCCCTAGAAAGGGAGGAGACGCTGACCCCTGCTACAGCATGGGTGAGCCTTGATGCCTTATGCTAAGTAAAATAAGCCAGTCCAACAAGGAAAAATGCCATGCGATTCTATTTACTTTTTTTTTTTTTGGCAGAGTCTCACTCTCTCGCCCAGGCTGGAGTGCAGTGGTGAGATCTCGGCTCACTGCAACCTCTGCCTCCCAGGTTTAAGTGATTCTCCTGCCTCAGCCTCCCAAGTAGCTGGCACCACAGATGTGTGCCACCATGCCCGGCTAATTTTTGTATTTTTAGTAGAGACTGGGTTTCACCATGTTGGCCAGGCCGTTCTAGAACTCCTGACCTAAGGTGATTTGCCTGCCTTGGCCTCTGAAAGTGCTGGGATTACAGATGTGAACCACCGTGCCCAGCCACAATTCCACATGTCTGAGGGACTGGAGTCATCAAATTCATAGAAATAGAGAGGAGAATGGTGGGCGCCTGGGGAAGGCGGGAATGGGGAGCTGTGAATGGTGTTGAGTTTCAGTCTGGGAAGATGAAAATAGTGTTGTGGATGGATGCTGGTGATGGCTGCGTAACAATGTGAATGAACTCAACACCATGGAAATAGTGTTGTGGATGGATGCTGGTGATGGCTGCGTAACAATGTGAACGAACTCAACACCATGGAAATAGTGTTGTGGATGGATGCTGGTGATGGCTGCATAACAATGTGAATGAACTCAACACCATGGAACTGTGCATGTTTAAATAGTTGAGATGGTAAATTTTATGTTATGTGTATTTTACCACAGTAAGAAAGGAAGAAAGGAGAGGATGGAGGAAGAAAAGGGGACAGAAGGGAGGGAGGGAGAAAGGAAGGAAGGAAGGAAGGAAGGAAGGAAGGAAGGAAGGAAGGAAGGAAGGAAAGAAAGAAAGAAAGGAAGGAGGGAGGGACAGAGGGAGGGAGGGAAGTTCCCTGTGGGCAGCCCTTAACTATTCAGAGGGAGAAGTGGGACAAGCCCGGGGGCTGTGTTCCTGCACCTGAGGGACTCTGGCCCAAGGCTTCCCTGCCTGCAGACCCCATTCCAACAGGCCACTTCTAAGACCGCAGAGCCTTGGTGGTCTCCAGGTCCACGACCAGAGAGCCCCACATGGGGAGGGTGATCTCCACTCCACCCACCCATGAGCTGAGGGTTAGGCTGCGGCCCAGCATCCTGGGGCCACCTGCCCTGTTTGCAGGGCTGAGTGTTCTCCCTGGACGGGCCTGGCACATGGAAGAGCTCAGTGATCAGCTGTGGATCCAGTCCTCTGAGGCTGTGCCCTGTACCGTGAAGGACACCAGAATATGTCACCCCAAAATGAGCCTCAGAAATTATCTTGAGTTGAAGGCAACTAAGATGCAGCAGAAGCAGGGAAATCTCTCTCTGCCCTGTCCCTCTGCTGTCTGAGGCAGGATGGAAATGCTCTTTATAGGAGAGAGACACATCAGCCAGAGGAAAGAAGGCACCTGAGGACTCTGTGAACGAATCTTCCGCCTTAGTTTCCTCCCAATACTCACCTTGTCAGTTTCCCAACCTTGGAAGCCTAAAACCGCTCTCCTGGGTCTTGTCATTTCCCCACATGTTGATTATTCTTTGTTGAACATGCTCCATAACCCAGTTCTTTTTTTTTTTTTTGAGACGGAGTCTCGCTCTGTCACCCAGGCTGGAGTGCAGTGGCGCGATCTCGGCTCACTGCAAGCTCCGCCTCCCAGGTTCACGCCATTCTCCTGCCTCAGCCTCTCCGAGTAGCTGGGACTACAGGTGCCCACCACCACGCTTGGCTAATTTTTTGTATTTTTAGTAGAGACGGGGTTTCACCGTGGTCTCGATCTCCTGACCTCGTGATCCGCCCGCCTCGGCCTCCCAAAGTGCTGGGATTACAAGCGTGAGCCACCACACCCGGCATCATAACCCAGTTCTAAGTCACTGTTCTGAGTTGCTTTTTGTTGAGGCTTCTCCAGTGAGATGTGCGCTACATGCATTAATTAACTGTTTTTCTCTTTTGTAAGGAGCCCCAGTTGGAACCCTAAGAGGGAAGCTTTCACTCCCCTACCATGGCACAGTGGCCTGCCATGTTCAGGGCTGGGGGCTAGTCCGGGTTCTCACACCTTTTGGCTGACGTTCTAGCCCCCACCCCTCGTCCCATCAGCTCACTGTTTCCATAAAACATTTGTCATGGTGATGTGCAAGGAGCTCCCTGCCACTGCCCTGAACTTCTTCCCTGAAAACAGCCAGCCAGTGTTCAGAGGAAGGGAAGGAGTAAAAGGTTCTGCAAAGGAGAGCCCGGTCAGACCAGGAGGTGTAAGCATGAAACCAATATGTTACTCTGTTACTCACAAGCGGCTGGGCCAGGGAAGGACTTGGTTCAGAAGAGGGAACAGTCTTGCCCAAGGTCTTGCAGAATTCAGGGCAACGTTGTGGCCCAAACCCAGGTCCAGGGAGACCTCCATTCTGGTTTGCGTGTGTTGGAAACAAGTGCTTGGTGTAGCGAAAAGAAACCCGCACTTAGAAAATTTCTCAGCAAGTCACTTTTACTTCTGCAGAAGGGTGCTGCTTGTGCTGTTACAATCCCAAGAGCACACTGAACAAAGGAGGGAAGGGGTTTTTATCCCTAATGCAGTTTCTATTTCTGTGTCCTTCCCCTATTGGCTGGGGTTGGGCCGCATAGTCTAAGCTGACCCCGACTGGCTAAGGCTTAAACCTTCCCAAATAAGGTAAAGATGTGATTTTGGAAAAGGTTGCAGGGTAGGATTGGTTTACAAGTTATGGCCAGGAAGTTGAATCTTTGAAGAGGAACTTAGTTGTCCCAACGATTTCCCCTCTTCTGTTTTATAGTTCTTCCTCTTCAAATTTCTTTAATAGAATTTGGCTTTGTTGTTCTTGATCATCTAGGAGCAAGAGCTTATCTGACTATGGATGGGGAGAGGTGGGGGAGGTTTTTGTGAGAGCTGCTTCTATGAGCCTTTGGGTTAACCCACGAATACAAGGTATGATACAGCAGCCCACAAGGATGAGTACACCTGTAACTGTTGCAAGGGAGGTAAAGATTGAGGTCATGAGTCCCTTCCATTTTCCAAACCATTTCTCCATGACACCTGTAAAGAGGTCATCTATTCCAGAGTTCTCGGCTAATTCATTTGCTAGGGTGGTAAGGCTTGTAAGACTTTTGTGATTGTCCCGTCCAGGGCTGTGTTATTGAGGATAAAAGTGCAACATTGGACCCCAATCATGACACAGACTCTGTCTTTTTTTGGCCAATATCATGTCAAGGGCTATCCTATTTTCCCAGGCCATCTGGCTGGTAGGGCCTAATTGTTGAGCTATTCCTTTTATGGCATCTCTGGTATAATTGATGAATCACTGTTGATTATAGTATATATAATGTATCCAGTCTACATTTTTATTTATAGTGGACCACCAGAGTAAGATAGACTCAAACCTGGTGGCTATTTGGTTTCGAGCTTTGAATTCATTTGGTACCCCACAGCATGACCCTGATACTATGTAAACATGAGGGGTCGAAGGACCCATGAGGGGCTTCTCTTTTCCTTTGGGTTACCTGCTTCCTGTCTGGTTGGTGAAATGCCAAGTTGAAAGGGATGGCCAATTGGATCAGAGTGCAAATGCTGCTCCAATTGTTTGGCAGAGTACTCAATATTGTTCCCCCACAATACCACTATACATCTGCTTGGGGATGGATTAGGGCTGACTGATTGGTTAGCTCTTGGAAAGGTTTAGGCCCACTACATCCCATCAGGTTTCCGAGGAATGTCAGATTTTCCCCTTGCCATGAGAGACATGAGGTAAAATTGGCATCAAGAGCTGGAAGTCGAGTGGCCCTTGGGGGCTGTCCCATAGGGCTTCTGACTTTTGGGGAAATTGGTGGTTTTGGCAATTTGAGGGTGTGGCTCCTTTGGTAAAGTGGATGTAAGGTTTTAGGGCAGTGCAACCCTCTGAGGAGGTCCAGCCCTGATATTGGGTGGTCTAGATAACATCTCCCCAATTATAACATAACCCCTGGAAGGCTCGTGGTTGTCCATCACAAGGGCCGGAGTTTCTGGTTTGTCTGAAGCGGGTGGAGGGGCAGAGGTACTTTTCTGAAGAAGCTAGCTGTTTTTGACTCTGAAGGTCTCCACAGGGCATGACAAGGCAAGCACTGAATGTGATTGTTTGAAGGCAGGGTGATCAGGTTACATTGATGATAAGATGTTCTTTGGTAACTAAAGGAAGGAAAAAAAAGACAGATTAAACCCTTTTGAACATTAGTTTGGAGGGTGTTGGTCCTGGAGTGATGGTCCATGACTTTGCAAGGGGTGGGTCCCTCCTTTTTCGGCCGTTTGGATTGCTATCTCAGTGGTTAGGAGTATTAGATAAGGTCCTTCCCAGGTTGGTTCGAGCTTTCCCTCTTTCCATCTTTGGATAAGGACATGATCTCTGGGCTGGTGTTAGTGAACTGGGAATTCGAGGGGTGGAGTTTGCACTAGAAGGCCTTGAGTCCTGAGGGAGGAAAGGGTGGAAGACAGACCAAATATACATTTTTTTAGAAACTGATCTTTTGTTTCAAATGTAGGAAGGTCAGTAGTGGAATTTAGATAAGGCAGTCCATAGAGCATTTCATAAGGGGACAGGCCAAGATCTTTTTGAGGGGCAGTTTGGATTCTTAGTAAGGCAATGGGAAGGCATTTTGTCCATGGTAACCGCGTTTCCAAGATTAGTTTGGTTAGGTGATTTTTTTACAGTTTGATTCATTCTTTCTACCTTCCCTGATGAGGGTGGATCAGGGAATATGATATTCCCATCTTATTCCTAGTGTTTGGGTTAGCCCCTTAATGATGTGTGCAGTGAAGTGCGTCCCATTGTCTGAATCAATGTTCTCTATTAGTCCAAACCTGGGCATGATATGTTCCAACAGGGCTTTGACTACATTACTGGCTGTTGCGCTTGGGAAGGGGAGGCTTCTACCCAGTGGGTGAGATGGTCTACTATTACTAGTAAATACTTGAGGCGGCCTACTGGGGGCATTTCAGTGTAGGCAACTTGGGCACTTTGGAATGGCCTCAACCCTGGGTTTTGTCCCCCAGGAGGTTGCTTCTTTAAGGGTTTGCTTATTAGTTTTTCTGCACACTAGGCAACCATCTGTCACTTGCCTAGCAAGGGTATATATCCCTACACACTCAGACTCTCTGAGGGCTGCATCGCACATAGCTTGAGGACCCCAGTGAGTTCCCTGATGAAGCTGTGACAATATTTCTCTCATGAGGGGTTTAGACAGCATTTCCCTTCCATCTGGTATTACCCACTTTCCCTCTGGGCTCTCCTTAGCTCCTATGTTCTTTAGTTTCTCTTGGTCTGCACAGGAGAAGATGGGGATCACAGCTGGAGGGGGAAGACAAGGGGTGAGATGGAAAATGGGCGCCTCTTGGGAAGAGACACTTGTTTAGCTATCTGCGAAGTTGTTTCCCCAGCTTTCAAAAAATGGGTGTTTGGGGGCCTGGGACATGGACAATTGGAATTTCTTCTGGCAGCTGAAGATTTTCATTCATTCATTTATTGAGACGAAGTCTCGCTCTGTTGCCCAGGCTGGAGTGCAGTGGCACGATCTCGGCTCACTGCAACCTCCGCCTCCCAGGTTCAAGCAATTCTCCAGCCTCAGCCTCCCAAGTAGATGGTATTACAGGTACCCAACACCACACCTGGCTAATTTTTGTATTTTTGTAGAGATGGGGTTTCACCATGTTGGCCAGGCTTGTCTTGAACTCCTGACCTCAGGTGATCTGCCTGCCTCGGCCTCCCAAAGTGCTGGGATTACAGGCGCGAGCCACCACGCCCAGCCTGGCAGCTGAAGATTTTCTAGTGCTTGCATAATTAATTCTTTGTGGACCAGATCTTGGCCCTTACTATTTATGAGGTCTTGTTGAGTCCAGATTTTTCAAAGGTATGGACTACTCCGAAGGCATACTTGGAGTCGGTGTAAACAGTTCCTTCCTGATTCTGCTGGGATTTTAAGGCTTGGTTTAATGCAAAGAGTTTACATGTTTGGGCAGGCCAGGCATTTGGCAGTCTTCCTGACTGTACCTCTGTGAGGTCTCCCCAACAACTAAGGAGTGCCTGTTGTGCCTTTTTCCTTCAATGACCTGGAAGGAGCTGTCTATAAAGAGGTGACCCCGTTTGGAAGGGGGTTTTGTTTAGATCCAGTCTGACTCTAGTTTGATAACTGATTAGACCGAAGCAGAGATAGAGTCATCCAGGTTCTTGGTGTGCTGAAAAAAGAACTGAACAAAATGCACAAAGTAAGAAAGAACAAATGAAAGACAAAGCAACAAAAGACCCGGAAATCACAGCTTTATTGAAAACAATTCACAGGGTGGGAGTAGCTGGAGCAAACGGCTCAAGAGCCTCCTCAATTAGGGTTTTTATTAAACTAAAGGAACCCAGCAACACCCCTTGCTGCCCTTTAGAGGCCTCCGATTGGCTGCCATCTGTCTGCTGCTATCTGTCACCAAAATATGTCTTATTTTAGCAAGAAGTGGAGCATAATCTATTTAACCAATTGCCTCGTGCTGGACTTTGAGGATATTTTTCTATTTTTTAAAAAAATTGTTTTTGTTTTGTTTTGCTTTTTTTGAGACAGGGTCTGGCTCTATTGGCCAGTCTGCACTGCAGTGGTGCAATTATTGCTCACTGCAGCCTCCAACTCCTGGGCTCAAGCAATTCTCCTACCTCAGCCTCCCAAGTTGCTGGGATTACAAGGTACATGCCACCATGCCTGACTAATTTTTCTGATTTTTAGTAGAGACAGGGGGGTCTCACTATGTTGTCCAGGCTGGTCTTGAACTCCTGGCCTTAAGTGATCCTCCCACCTCACACCTGTCAGCCATCATGCTCAGCTGTTAGAGGTTTTATAAAAATGAAAAATGTCACATACTGTTTTTCCAGAAACTTCATTGGCACTAGTAAGGTTCTAGGGAGTTGGCAAACTCTGATTGGTGAGTGACTGAAGTGGGTAAAGCTCTAATAGGTGAGTGATGGTGGTAGATGAAGCTCTGACTAGTGAGTGATGGCGGCGGGTGAAGCTCTGACTGGTGACTGATGGTGGTGGGCAAAGCTTTAACAGATGAGTGATGGTGGTGGGGGGAAAGAAAGAGAGATCAGACTGTTACTGTGTCTATGTAGAAAGAAGTAGACATAAGAGACTCCATTTTGTTCTGTACTAAGAGAAATTCTTCTGCCTTGAGATGCTGTTAATCTGTAACCCTAGCCCCAACCCTGTGCTTGCAGAGACATGTGATGTGTTGACTCAAGGTTTAATGGACTTAGGGCTGTGCAGGATGTGCTTTGTTAAAAAAGTGCTTAAAGGCAGTATGCTTAGTAAAAGTCATCACCATTTTCTAATCTCGAGTACCCAGAGACACAATACACTGCGGAAGGCCACAGGGACCTCTGCCTAGGAAAGCCAGTTATTGTCCAAGGTTTCTCCCCATGTGATAGCCTGAGATACAGTCTCATGGGAAGGGAAAGACCTGACCGTCCCCCCGCCTGACACCAATAAAGGGTCTGTGCTGAGGAGGATTAGTAAAAGAGGAAGTCCTCTTTGCAGTTAAGATGAGAGAAAGGCATCTGTCTCCTGCTCATCTCTGGGAATGGAATATCTCGGTGTAAAACCCGATCGTACGTTCTATTTACTGAGATAGGAGAAAACCACCTTATAGCTGGAGGTGAGACATGCTGGTGGCAATACTGCTCCTTAATGCACCAAGATGTTTGTGTAAAGTCAAACATAAATCTGGCCTATGTGCACATCAAGGCACAGCACTTTTCCTTAAACTTATTTATGACACAGAGATCTTTGCTCACATGTTTTCATGCTGACCCTCTCCCCACCATTACCCTATAGTCCTGCCACATCCCTGTCTCCAAGATGGTAGAGACAGTGATCAACAAATACTGAGGGAACTCAGAGACCAGTGCCAGCGTGGGTCTTCCATATGCTGAGCACCAGTACCCTGGGCCCACTTTTCTTTCTCTATATTTTGTCTCTGTGTCTTATTTCTTTTCTCAGTTTCTCGTCCTACCTGGTGAGAAACACCCACAGGTTGTGGAGGGGCTGGCCACCCCTTCATCTGGCGCCCAACGTGGGGCTTTTCTCTAAGGTGAAGGTATGCTAGAGCATGGTCATTGAGGACAAGTTGACAAGAGATTCCCAAGTACATCTACGGTCAGCCTTGCGATAAGCTTGTGCCCTCAGAAGAACCTAAGGTAACAATAAGACAAACTGAAAGTAAATATGCCTCTTATCTCAGCTTTATTAAAATTCTTTTAAGAAGAGGGGGAGTTAGAGTCTCTACAGAAAATCTAATCACGCTATTTCAAATAATAGAACAATTCTGCCCATGGTTTCCAGAACAGGGAACTTTAGATCTAGAAGATTGGAAAAAAATTGGCAAAGAATTAAAACAAAGAAGTAGGGAGGGTAAAATCATCCAACTTACAGTATGGAATGATTGGGCCATTATTAAAGCAGCTTTAGAACCGTTTCAAACAGGAGAAGATAGTGTTTCAGTTTCTGATGCCCCTGAAAGCTGTGTAATAGACTGTGAAGAAGAGGTGGGGATAGAATCCCAGAAAGGAATGGAAAGTTCACATTGTGAATATGTAGCAGAGTCTGTAATGGCTCGGTCAACGCAAAATGTTGACTACAATCAATTACAGGAGGTAATATATCCTGAAACATTAGAATTAGAAGAAAAAGGTCCAGAATTAGCGGGGCCATCAGAGTCTAAACCATGATGGCCAATTCCTCTTCCAGTGGTTCAGATGCCTGTAACATTGCAACCTCAAATGCAGGTTAGACAAGTACAAACCCCAAGAGAATATCAAATAGCGAAAGAGTCTCTGTCACAGTGATGCCAATCCAAATACAGTATCCACAACATCAGCCGGTAGAAAATAAGACCCAATAGCCAGTAGCCTATCAATACTGGCCGACAGCCGAACTTCAGTATCAGCCGCCCCAAGAAAATCAGTATGGACAGTCAGGAGCGTTTCCAGCACCACAGGGCAGGGCGCTATAGCCACAGCCGCCCGCTATGAGACTTAATCCTACAGCACCATCTAGTGGACATGATAGTGCATTACACAAAATTATTAATAAAGCAAGACAACAAGGAGATATGGAGGGGAGGCCGTTCCCAGTAATATTAGAGCCGATACCACCTGGAGAAGGGGCACACGAGGGAGCGCCTCCCCTAGCTGAGGCCAGATATGAGTCCTTTTCTATAAAAATGCTAAAAGATATGAAAGAGGGAGTAAAACAGAATGGACCCAACTCCCCTTATCTGAGAACATTATTAGATTCCATTGCTCATGGGCATAGACTCATTCCTTATGATTGGGAGATTTTGGCCAAATCATCACTCTCACCCTCTCAATTTTTACAATTTAAGACTTGGTGGGTTGACGGGGCACAAGAACAGGTCCCGAAAAATAGGGCCGCCAATCCTCCAGTTAACATAGATGCAGATCAACTATTAGGAACAGGTCAAAACTGGAGCACTACTAATCAACAAGCAATGATGCAAAATGAGGCCATTGAGCAAGTTAGAGCTATCTGCCTTAGGGCCTGGGAAAAAAATCCAAGACCCAGGAACCACCTGCCCCTCGTTCAATACAATAACACAAGGCTCTAAAGAGCCCTACCCTGACTTTGTGGCAAGGCTCCAAGACGCTGCTCAAAAGTCAATTACCGATGAAAACGCCCGTAAGTTCATAGTGGAGTTGATGGCATACGAAAAACGCCAATCCTGAGTGTCAATCAGCCATTAAGCCATTAAAAGGGAAGGTCCTAGCAGGGTCAGATGTAATCTCAGAGTACATAAAAGCCTGTGATGGAAGTGGAGGAGCTATGCTTAAAGCTATGCTTATGGTTCAGGCAATAACGGGAGTCGCGGCCGGATCACAAGGTCAGGAGATCAAGACCATCCTGGCTAACACGGTGAAACCCCGTCTCTACTAAAAATACAAAAAAAATTAGCCGGGCGTGTTGGCGGGCGCCTGTAGTCCCAGCTACTTGGGAGGCTGAGGCAGGAGAATGGCGTGAATCCGGGAGGGGGAGCTTGCAGTGAGCCGAGATCGCGCCACTGCACTCCAGCCTGGGGGACAGAGAAAGACTCCGTCTCAAAAAAAATATAAAATAAAATAAAATAAAATAACGGGAGTTGCTTTACGAGGACAAGTTAGAACATTTGGGGAAAAATGTTAAATTGTGGTCAAATTGGTCATCTAAAAAAGAATTGCCCAGTGTCAAATAAACAAAATATGACAACTCACGCTACTACAACAACAGATAAAGAACCACCTGGCCTATGTCCAAGATGTAAAAAAGGAAAACATTGGGTTAATCAATGTCGTTCTAAATTTGATAAAAATGGGCAACCATTGTCAGAAACGAGAAGAGGGGCCAGCCTCAGGCCCCACAACAAACTGGAGCATTCCCAATTCAGCCCTTTGTTCCTCAGGGTTTTCAGGGACAACAACCCCCCCCCCCCCCCCCCCCCCCCCCTGTCACAAGTGCCTCAGGGAATGAGCCAGTTACCACAATACAACAATTGTCCCCCACCAAAAGCGGCAGTGCAGCAGATTTATATACTATACAAGCAGTCTCTCTGCTTCCAGGGGAGCCCCCACAAAAAATCCCCACAGGGGTATATGGCCCACTGCCTGAGGGGACTGTAGGACTAATCTTAGGAAGATCAAGTCTAAATCTAAAGGGAGTTCAAATTCATACTGATGTGGTTAATTCAGACTACAAAGTTGAAATTCAATTGGTTATTAGCTCTTCAATTCCTTGAAGTGCCAGTCCAGGAGACAGAATGGCTCAATTATTACTCCTGCCTCACATTAAGGTTGGAAACAGTGAGATAAAAAGAACAGGACGGTTTGGAAGCACTGATCCGACAGGAAACGCTGCATATTGGGCAAGTCAGGTCTCAGAGAGCAGACCTGTGTGTAAGGCCATTATTCAAGGAAAACAGTTTGAAAGGTTAGTAGACACGAGCAGATGTCTCTATCATTGCTTTAAATCAGTGGCCAAAAAATTGGCCTAAACAAAAGGCTGTTAGAGGACTTGTTCGCGTAGGCACAGCCTCAGAAGTGTATCAAAGTACTATGATTTTACATCGTTTAGGGCCAGATAATCGAGAAAGTACTGTTCAGCCAATGATTACTTCAATTCCTGTTAATCTGTGGGGTCGAGATTTTTTTTTTTTTTTTTTTGAGACGGAGTCATGCTCTGTCCCCCAGGCTGGAGTGCAATGGCGCGATCTCAGCTCACTGCAAGCTCCGCCTCCCGGGTTCACACCATTCTCCTGCCTCAGCCTCCCGAGTAGCTGGGACTACAGGCGCCCGCCAACACGTCCGGCTAATTTTTTGTATTTTTAGTAGAGACGGGGTTTCACCGTGTTAGCCAGGATGGTCTCGATCTCCTGACCTCGTGATCCACCCGCCTCGGCCTCCCAAAGTGCTGGGATTACAGGTGTGAGCCACTGTGCCCGGCCGGGGTCGAGATTTATTACAACAATGGGGTGTGGAAATCACTATGCCCGCTCCCTTATACGGTCCCACGAGTCACAAAATCGTGACTAAAATGGGATATGTACCAGGAAAGGGACTGGGAAAAAATGAAAATGGCATTAAAGTCCCAATTGAGACTGAGAGAAATCAAGAAAGAAAAGGAATAGGGTATCCTTTTTAGGGGCGGCCACTGTAGAGCCTCCTAAACCCATTCCATTAACTTGGAAAACAGAAAAACCAGTATGGGTAAATCAGTGGCCGCTACCAAAACAAAAACTCGAGGCTTTACATTTATTAGCAAAGGAACAATTTAAAAAGGGACATATTGAGCCTTCATTCTCGCCTTGGAATTCTCCTGTGTTTGTAATTCAGAAAAAAATCCGGCAGATGGCGTATGTTAACTGACTTAAGGGCCGTAAATGCCGTAATTCAACCCACGGGGTCTCTCCAACCCAGGTTGTCCTCTCCGGCCATGATCCCAAAAGACTGGCTTTTAATTATAATTGATCTGAAGGATTGCTTTTTTACCATTCCTCTGACGGAGCAGGATTGTGAAAATTTGCCTTTACTATACCAGCCATAAATAATAAAGAACCAGCCACCAGGTTTCAGTGGAAAGTGTTGCCTCAGAGGAGGCTTAATCGTCCAACTATTTGTCAGACTTTCGTAGGTCGAGCTCTTCAACCAGTGAGAGACAACTTTTCAGACTGTTATTCATTATGTTGATGATATTTTATGTGCTACAGAAACAAGAGACAAATTAATTGACTGTTATACATTTCTATAAGCAGAGGTTGCCAACGCAGGACTGGCAATAGCATCTGATAAGATTCAAACCTCTACTCCTTTTCATTATTTAGGGATGCAGACAGAAAATAGAAAAATTCAGCCACAAAAAATAGAAATAAGAAAAGACACATTAAAAACATTAAATGGCTTTCAAAAATTGCTAGGAGATATTAATTGGATACGGCCAACTCTAAGGCATTCCGACTTATGCCATGTCAAATTTGTTCTCTATCTTAAGAGGAGACCCAGAAGATTTAAGTAGTAAAATAATATTAACCCCAGAGGCAACAAAAGAAATTAAATCAGTGCAAGAAAAAATTCAGTCAGCACAAATAAATAGGATAGATCCTTTAGCCCCACTCCAACTTTTGATTTTTGCTACTGCACATTCTCCAACAGGCATCATTGTTCAAAATACTGATCTTGTGGAGTGGTCATTCCTTCCTCACAGTACAATTAAGACTTTTACATTGTACTTGGATGAAATAGCTACATTAATTGGTCAGGCAAGATTACGAATAATAAAATTGTGTGGAAATGACCCAGACAAAATAGTCATTCCTTTAAACAAGGAACAAGTTAGACAAGCCTTTATCAATTTTGGTGCATGGCAGATTGGTCTTGCTAATTTTGTGGGAATTATTCATAATAATTACCCAAAAACAAAAATCTTCCAGTTTTTAAAATTGACTACTTGGGTTTTACCTAAAATTACCAGACATAAACCTTTAGAAAATGCTCTGACAGTGTTTACTGATGGTTCCAGCAATGGAAAGGTGGCAAAAAAAAAAGAGCGAGTCATCAAAACTCATTATCAATTGGCTCAAAGAGCAGAGTTGGTTGCAGTCATTACAGTGTTACAAGACTTTAATCAACCTATTAATATTGTATCAGATTCTGCATATGTAATAGAGGCTACAAGGGATGTTGAGACAGCTCTAATTAAATATAGCATGGATGATCAGTTAAACCAGCTGTTCAATTTATTACAACAAACTGTAAGAAAAAGAAATTTCCCGTTTTATATTACTCATATTCAAGCACACACTAATTTACCAGGGCCTTTAACTAAAGCAAATGAACAAGCTGACTTACTGGTATCATCTGCATTCATAAAAGCACAAGAACTTCGTGCTTTGACTCATATAAATGCAGCAGGATTAAAAAACAAATTTGATGTCACATGGAAACAGGCAAAAGATATTGTACAACATCGCACCCAGTGTCAAGTCCTACACCTGCCCACTCAAGAGGCAGGAGTTAATCCCAGAGGTTTGTGTCCTAATGCGTTATGCAAATGGATGCCACACATGTACCTTCATTTGGAAGATTATCATGTGTCTATAACAGTTGATACTTGTTCACATTTCATATGGGCAATCTGCCAGACAGGGGAAAGTACTTCCCATGTTAAAAAACATTTATTATCTTGTTTTGCTGTAATGAGAGGTCCAGAAAAAATTAAAACTGACAATGGACCAGGATACTGCAGTAAAACTTTCTAAAAATTCTTAAATCAGTGGAAAATTACACATACAACAGAAATTCCCTGTAATTCCCAAGGACAGGCCATAGTTGAAAGAACTAATAGAACACTCAAAACTCAATTAGTTAAACAAAAAGAAGGGGGAGACAGGAAGGAGTGTACCACGCCTCAGATGCAACTTAATCTAGCACTCTATACTTTAAATTTTTTAAACATTTATAGAAATCAGACTATTACTGGGCCGGGTGTGGTGGCTCACGCTTGTAATCCCAGCACTTTGGGAGGCCGAGGCGGGCGGATCACGAGGTCAGGAGATCGAGACCACGGTGAAACCCCGTCTCTACCAAAAATACAAAAAATTAGCCGGGCGTGGTGGCGGGCGCCTGTAGTCCCAGCTACTCGGAGAGGCTGAGGCAGGAGAATGGCGTGAACCCAGGAGGCGGAGGTTGCAGTGAGCCGAGATCACGCCACTGCACTCCAGCCTGGGCGACAGAGCAAGACTCCGTCTCAAGAAAAAAAAAAAAAAAAAAAAAAAAAAAAAAAAAAAAAAAAAAAAAAAAAAAAAAAAAAAGAAATCAGACTACTACTTCTGCAGAACAACATCTTACTGGAAAAAAGAACAGCCCACATGAAGGAAAACTGATTTGGTGGAAAGACAACAAAAATAAGGCATGGGAAATAGGGAAGGTGGTAACGTGGGGGAGAGGTTTTGCTTGTGTTTCACCAGGAGGAAATCAGCTTCCTGTCTGGATACCCACTAGACATTTGAAGTTCTACAATGAACCCACAGGAGATGCAAAGAAAAGCGCCTCCACGGAGACGGAGACGGAGACACCGCAATCGAGCACCATCGACTCACAAGATGAACAAAATGGTGATGTCAGAAGAATAGATGAAGTTGCCATCCTCCAAGAAAGCGGAGCCGCCGACTTGGGCACAATTAAAGAAGCTGACACAGTTAGCTAAAAAAGCCTAGAGAACACAAAGGTGACACAAACTCCAGAGAATATGCTGCTTGCAGCTTTGATGATTGTATCAATGGTGGTAAGTCTCCCCATGCCTGCAGGAGCGCCTGCAGCTAATTATACCTACTGGGCCTATGTGCCTTTCCCGCCCTTAATTCGAGCACTCACATGGATGGATAATCCTGTTGAAATATATGTTAATAATAGTGTATGGGTACCTGGCCCCACAGATGATCGTTGCTCTGCCAAACCTGAGGAAGAAGGAACGATGATGAATATTTCCACTGGGTATGGTTATCCTCCTATTTGCCTAGGGAGAGCACCAGGATGTTTAATGCCTGCTATCCAAAACTGGTTGGTAGAAGTACCTACGGTCAGTACCACCAGTAGATTTACTTATCACATGGTAAGTGGAATATCACTCAGGCCACAGGTAAATTATTTACAGGACTTTTCTTATCAAAGATCATTAAAATTTAGGCCTAAAGGGAAATCTTGTCCCAAGGAAATTCCCAAAGGATCAAAAGGCACAGAAGTTTTAGTTTGGGAAGAATGTGTGGCCAATAGTGCAGTGATATTACAAAACAGTGAATTCAGAACTATTATAGATTGGGCACCTCGAGGTCAATTCTACCACAATTGCACAGGACAAACTCAATCGTGTCCCAGTGCACAAGTGAGTCCAGCTGTTGATAGTGACTTAACAGAAAGTTTAGACAAAATAAGCACAAAAAATTACAGTCTTTCCACCCTTGGGAATGGGGAGAAAAAGGAATCTCTACTCCAAGACCAAAAACAATAAGTCCTGTTTCTGGCCCTGAACATCCAGAATTATAGAGGCTTACTGTGGCCTCATACCGCATTAGAATTTGGTCTGGAAATCAAGCCATAGAAACAAGAGATCTATACTATCAACCTAAATTCCAGTCAAACAGTTCCTTAGCAAAGTTGTGTAAAGCCCCCTTATATGCTAGTTGTAGGAAATATAGTTATTAAACCAGACTCCCAAACTATAACCTGTGAAAATTGCAGATTGTTTACTCGCATTGATTCGACTTTTAATTGGCAGCACCGTATTCTGCTACTGAGGGCAAGAGAAGGCGTGTGGATCCCTGTGTCCATGGACTGACCATGGGAGGCCTCAGCATCCGTCCATATTTTGACTGCAGTATTAAAAGGAATTCTAAATAGATCCAAAAGATTCATTTTTACTTTAATTGCAGTGACTATGGGATTAACTGCAGTCACAGCTGTGGCCGCTGTGGCAGGAGTTGCATTGCACTCTTCTGTTCAGACAGTAAACTATGTTAACGATTGGCAAACGAATTCTACAAGATTGTGGAATTCACAATCTGGTATTGATCAAAAATTGGCAAATCAAATGAATGATCTTAGACAAACTGTCATTTGGATGGGAGATAGGCTCATGAGCTTAGAACATCGTTTCCAGTTACAGTGTGACTGGAATACATCAGATTTGTCTATTACACCCTGAGTTTATGAGTCTGAGCATCACTGGGACATGCTTAGACACCATCTACTGGGAAGAGAAAAAATCTCACTTTAGACATTTCCAAATTAAAAGAACAAATTTTTGAAGCATCAAAAGCCCATTTAAATTTGGTACCAGGAACTGAGGCAATCGCAGGAGTTGCTGATGGCCTCGCAAATCTTAACCACCACTTAGGTTAAGACCATCGGAAGCACTACTAGTGTAAATTTCATATTAATCCTTGTGTGCCTGTTCTGTCTGTTGTTAGTCTGCAGGTGTTCCCAGCAGCTCCGAAGAGACAGCGACCATCAAGAACGGGCCATGATGACGATGGCGGTTTTGTCGAAAAGAAAAGGAGGAAATGTGGGGAAAAGAAAGAGAGATCAGACTGTTACTGTATCTATGTAGAAAGAAGTAGACATAAGAGACTCCATTTTGTTCCGTACTAAGAGAAATTCTTCTGCCTTGAGATGCTGTTAATCTGTAACCCTAGCCCCAACCCTGTGCTTGCAGAGACATGTGCTGTGTTGACTCAAGGTTTCATGGATTTAGGGCTGTGCAGGATGTGCTTTGTTAAAAAAGTGGTTAAAGGCAGTATGCTTAGTAAAAGTCATCACCATTTTCTAATCTCGAGCACCCAGAGACACAATACACTGCGGAAGGCCACAGGGACCTCTGCCTAGGAAAGCCAGTTATTGTCCAAAGTTTCTCCCCATGTGATAGCCTGAGATATGGCCACGTGGGAAGGGAAAGACCTGACCGTCCCCCAGCCTGATACCCGTAAAGGGTCTGTGCTGAGGAGGATTAGTAAAAGAGGAAGGCCTCTTTGCAGTTGAGATAAGAGAAAGGCATCTGTCTCCTGCTCATCCCTGGGAATGGAATGTCTTGGTGTAAAACCCGATTGTACGTTCTATTTACTGAGATAGGAGAAAACCACCTTATGGCTGGAGGTGAGACATGCTGGCAGCAATACTGCTCCTTAATGCATTGAGAGGTTTGTGTGAAGTCAAACATAAATCTGGCCTACGTGCACATCAAGGCACAGCACTTTTCCTTAAACTTATTTATGACACAGAGATCTTTGCTCACATGTTTTCCTGCTGACCCTCTCCCCATTACTCTATAGTCCTGCCACATCCCCGTCTCCGAGATGGTAGAGACAGTGATCAACAAATACTGAGGGAACTCAGAGACCAGTGCCAGCGCGGGTCCTCCATACGCTGAGTGTCAGTCCCCTGGGCCCACTTTTCTTTCTCTATACTTTGTCTCTGTGTCTTATTTCTTTTCTCAGTCTCTCGTCCCACCTGACGAGAAACACCCACAGGTTGTGGAGTGGCTGGCCACCCCTTCAGCAGGTGAAGCTCTGACTGGTGAGTGATGGCGGCGGGTGGAGCTCTGACTGGTGAGTGATGGCAGCGGGTGGAGCTCTGATTGGTGAGTGATGGCGGCGGGTGGAGCTCTGATTGGTGAGTGATGGCGGTGGGTGAAGCTCTCACTGGTGAGTGATGATGGCGGGTAAAGCTCTGATTGGTGAGCAATGTGGTGGGTGAAGCTCTGATTGGTGAATGACGACAGTGGGTAAAGCTCTGACTGGTGAGTGACGGCAGCAGGTGAAGCTCTGACTGGTGAGTGACGGCGGTGGGTGAAGCTAGTCTTAGTGTCCCTGCAGGTTGTTGCAACAGCCATGAGATAAAACTGGCCTCCTCCAATTGGCTAAACCCTAAGAAGGATTGGCCTGCGACCAACCAGAGGCTGAAGTGGAGACTTGGCCCATGATCATTCAGAGGCTGAAGTGGAAAATCTGTCTTGTTATCACAAGAGTGAATAACAAGGTAAAACCCCGTCTCTACTAAAAATACAAAAAATTAGCCAGGCGTGGTGGCAGGTGCCTGTAGTCCCAGCTACTCGGGAGGCAGAGGCAGAATGGCGTGAACCTAGGAGGCAGAGCTTGCAGTCAGCCGAGATCATGCCACTGCACTCCAGCCTGGGTGACAGAGCCAGAATCCGTCTCAAAAAAAGAAAAAAAGAAAAAGAAAGGCTCAGTGGGTAGAGGCTGGAGGCCAGGTAGGAGAGTTGTGTGGAACCCAGATAAGGATCATGTTTATACTAACACCTCTGGGCAGTGAGTCTGGCACCTATAAATGCCTGTAAATCACCAGGGAGCAGAGGACAGTGCTGGCTGGGAGCCTGTGTCTCAGCCCTGCCCTGTCGAATGATGTGACCTGTGGCCAGAAATATCAGCACAGTCTTTCAATTTCCTCATCTGCAAAATGGGGATAACAATGCTGGTCATGCCTTCTCCCAGATCAGTGATGTGGTCCAAAAGTCCTCAACAGTGTCACTAAGTTAGGTGAAGTCTAATAAGTCATAAATCCCAGCCTGCCGTAGGGACCAAAGAGCTGTTCCCCTTCTCCTTCCCTGTGGAATCTAGGACACAGCAAGGAGCAGGGCCAGGTAGCAGCAGGCTTTATACTCCTTCCCCAGCAGCCTTCAGAGAGGACACCAGGGTTACCCAGGGATGGTTACCTGGTCCCCAGACCACCTTGTTGTGGCAATTACCAGAATTGGGCACTGGCCAGTGATGGCCTCATGATAGCTCCAGCCAAATGCCCCTCTTTCCTTTGTCCTTACAGGGAAGGTGGATTACACCTGTCCTGGAGCCATAATTCCTTTTTTTTTTTTTTTTTTTGGAGACAGAGTCTCACTCTGTCACACAGACTGGAGTGCAATTGTGCAATCTTGGCTCACTGCAACCTCTGCCTCCCAGGTTCAAGCAATTCTCCTGCCTCAGCCTCTGTAGTAGCTGGGATTACAGGTGTGCACCACCACACTCAGCTAATGTTTTGTATTTTTAGTAGAGATGGGGTTTCACCATGTTGGCCAGGCCGGCCTCAAATTCCTGACCTCAGGTGATCCACCCACCTTGGCCTCCCAAAGTGCTGGGATTACAGGTGTGAGCCACCACACCCAGCCTGGAGCCATAATTCCATTAGGCCTTACCCTGCAGTGCCTGGCCACCTGCCCTAGTGCCCTATGTGATTACAAGCATAGGTAACTACTACTTCTTTTTTTTTTTTTAGACAGGGTCTCAACCTGTCACCCAAGATGGAGTGCAGTGGCACGATCTTGGCTCACTGCAGTCTCAATTGCCTGGGTTCAAGCGATCCTCCCATATCAGCCACTGCAGTAGCTGGGACCACAGGCGTGCAGCACCATGCCTGGATGATTTTTACATTCTTTTGTAGGGATGGGGTCTCACCATGTTGCCCAGGCTGCTCGTGAACTCCTGGGCTCAAGCAGTCTTCCCACCTCAGCCTCCCAAAGTGCTGGGATTACGGGGGTGGGCGACTAGCCAAGCCTAGGTTAACTTCTTATACTGCAAAGTTACAGAGGGTGGCAAGAAAAAAATAAAGCTCTCCACCGAGATCAGGGATGAGTCATTTCAGGAAATACCATTAGTTTTCAAGACAATGCAATTTATATAATATTGTAATTCCGAGCTCATCAATGTACTTCAGATATTTTCACAGTCATGGCAGACTAAATCTAATTTAAAAGGAAGTACATGCTATAGAGGTCTCACAAGGACCTCACCAGGACAAGTTCTGATACTGTCCTAGTCTATTGTGTTGCCTTCACAGAAAACTTGAGACTTAGTAATTTATAAACAAAAGATGTTTGGTTCACAGTTCTGCAAGCTGTACGAGAAGCATGGCACCCCCATCTGCTGGGCTTCTGGTTAGGCCTCAGACTGCTTCCACTCAAGGCGGAAGGCAAAAGGGAGCTAGTAAGGAGTGTAATTCCCAGTTTTAAAAGTAAAGATTTGAAAGCATTAGTTTGGAGACTTGTAGCCCACAAAAAATTTAGGATTTTGTCCAAACTGCAGAAAAACTCAAGAACAGCTAACAACAGGTATACTATAGCTTTTCTTTTGAAGCATAATTTTTCTCTTCAGTCCAAGTTTTTATTAAAAACAAATCATGATAGAACGATTTGTTTACAAAATAAACTTTAGTCTTATTATACTTGGCCTGATTATTTGCACAAAGCACACCAAGAATAACTATTTTTCACATAGGCTTTTAAAATTGGCTTTGATGGAACTCTGTTCCATAAGGAATCTCAAATAAGACTTTTTTAAAGCTGAGCCCAGCCATGGGTTTTTACACTTACCTATGAGTTGGGTAAATTTCTGTCCTCTTGAGGTCCCAAGATAACTTGGGGCTCCTGAGACTGTTACTGCACGTCAGGAGAGGGGCGGGCTCAAAACCAGAAAAGTATACTCTGGGCTCTGCCAGCCCCACCCTCCCAATCCAGGAAACCCAATTCATCCAGTATCAATATCCACCCAAAGATATCAGAAGGGAAAAAAGAAACCTAAAAGGACCGGGTGGCCAGCGCAGCGCTCACTCCTGAATCCCAGCACTTTGGGAGGCTGAGGCGGGAGGATCGCTTGAGCCCAGGAGGTCAAGGTTGCAGTGAGTTGTGATCATGTCACTGCACTCCAGCCCAGGCAACAAAGCAAGACCCTGTCTCAAAAACCAACCAACAAACAAAAAGGGAACAGCAAGACTTCCCTGCAGATGAAGAAAACACAGAGAAAACCACGGCCACAAAGCCAAGTGAAAGTGGCAAGCCAGTGGGCAGCCCCACGATGCAGCTGAGGAAGTGGTCAGGGGAGAGGCTGCAGCAGCAATGGCCATGGGGGACTCTGCGGCCCCAGGGAGGACAGGTGGACAGGTGCTGGTGGAACTCAGGAAGAATTGGAAGCAAAGGCCACGGACACAAGTCTAGAGATGCTGCGGAAAGTGCAGCAAGGAAGAAACAGGGACGTGAAGAGGCAGAACAGCAGCAGAGCAAGCAGGCAGGAGAGGTGGTGGCGGGGGAGGCAGCGGTGGGGGAAGCAGCAGCGGGGAGGCAGCAGCAGGCAGGTCCTCAGCTGGCAGGGCAGAGCCAAGACAGGACAGACTCCAAGGTAGAAGTCCAGACAACTCTGCTAAAACAAACGAATTGAGGCAGAGCGTTACCACCTGAGCTCTGCCTCCTGTCAGATCAGCAGTGGCATTAGATTTTCATAGAAGCGCAAACCCTATTGTGAACTGCACATGCAAGGGATCTAGGTTGCGCACTCCTAATGAAAATCTAATGCCTGATGATCTGAGGTGGCACAGTTTCATCCCCAAACCATCCCTCCCACCGCCCCTACTGCCCATGGAAAAATTGTCTTCCGAGAAACCAGTCACTGGGGCAAAAAAGGTTGGTCAAAAGTACCGCTGTACTAGAGAGTGAATTTTAGTTAACTGAGAGATGATCACAGATAGTAAGAGGAACGGGGAGTGAGCACTCACATATTCAACTAGAGGACAGGGACCGAAACAAAACAGCAGCAAGTTGTGATGGGTACGTACAGTGTGTTCCCTGCCAAATCCACACCCTGATGTCTTAACCCCAAGCACCTCAGAACATGACCTCGTTTGGAAATAGCGTCATTGCAAATGTTATTAGTTAAGATGAGGTCACTGGGGTGGGCTCTAATCCAATGTGACTGGTGTCCTTATAAGAAGGGCAATCAGGACCCACAGACTGGCACAGAGGGAAGATGAGAAGATGCTGTTTGCAGGTCAAGGACAGTGCCCGGGAACAGCCTTCGCTGAGGGACCTCAGAAGAGACCAACCCTGCCGATGTCTGGACTGGACCCCTGCCCTCCAGAGCTGTGAATAATGAATTCCTCTCACCTAAGCTGCTCTGCGGTGCTTTGTTACAGAAGCCCTGGCAAACTCATACATAAAGGCAACAGAATGTGTAAAAAAACAATTTTACAAAGGCAGCTATAACAGTATGAGACAAGAAAGCAGAGAGAGGATGGAAAATAGAATCGCCCTGCTGATTGCTTCGTATTATAGTTGGATTCTAAAGACATCACTTAATGCTGACAAACTGAGAAGTTTGGCATATTATAGAGGACAGAGGCAAATACTAAGAAAAATAACAGTATTCATTAACAAAATGGGTGAGCCAGGCATGGTGGCTCACACCTGTAATCCCAGCACTTTGGGAGGCCAAGGCAGGTGGATCACCTGAGGTCGAGTTCGAGACCAGCCTGGCCAAATGGTGAAATCCACCTCTACTAAAAATACAAAAATTAGCCAGGCATAATGGCGCACATCTGTAATCCCAGCTACTAGGGAGGCTGGAGCAGGAGAATCGCTTGAACCCGGGAGGTGGAGTTTGCAGTGAGCTGAGATGGCACCATTCCACTCCTGCCTGCGTGACAGAGCAAGGCCTGTCTCAAAAAAAAACATGGGTGGTAAAAAAGAGAGAGAAGGGAGAGAGGGGAAAGGTTTACAAATTATTTCATAGTAGGGAAATTTTAGAACTCTTTTAAAGGTTGAGGGGACTAAAGATACTATTTAAGGATATGAACAATAAGTAATGACTAGACCCCCCAAAAACTCAAGCCTTCCTAAAAACCAGAAGAGCTACATTTTTTAAGAGCAAATGCAGATCAAGTAGTGACTATATGTAGTAAATATGAAATAAAACAATTTCAAAAAGAACAAAGTTGGAAGACTCATGCTACCTGATTTCAACACTTACTATAGAGCTACAGTGATCAAGATGGTGTGGTGCTGGCAAAAGGTTCAGAGGAACAGAACACACAGTTTAGAAATCGACCTACACAGATTTATGGCCAACTGATTTCAGATGAAGGTACAAGGGCAATTCTACGAAGACAGTCTTTTCAGCAACTGGTCCTGGAACACTGGACATCTTTATGCAAAAACGAACCTTCAAAATGGTTATGCCATTTTATTTATTTATTTATTATTTTTTGAGATGGAGTCTTGCTCTGTCTTCCAGGCTGGAGTGCAGTGGCGACAGCTCGGCTCACTGCAATCTCTGTTTCCCAGGTTCAAGTGATTCTCCTGTCTCAGCCTCCCAAGAAGCTGGGATTACAGGCGCCTGCCACCACACTTGGCTAATTTTTATATTTTTAGTAGAGATGGGGTTTCACCATCTTGGCCAGGCTGGTCTTGAACTCCTGACCTCAAGTTATCCACCCGCCTTGGCCTCCCAAAGTGCAGGTGAGAGGTGACAGCGTGCTGGCAGTCCTCACAGCCCTCGCTCACTCTCGGCGACCCCTCTGCCTGGGCTCCCACTTTGGTGGCACTTGAGGAGCCCTTCAGCCCACCGCTGCACTGTGGGAGCCCCTTTCTGGGCTGGCCAAGGCGGGAGCCGGCTCCCTCAGCTTGCAGGGAGGTGTGGAGGGAGAGGCGCGAGCGGGAACCGGGGCTGCGCGCGGCGCTTGCGGGCCAGCTGGAGTTCTGAGTGGGCGTGGGCTTGGCGGGCCCCCCCACTCGGAGCAGCCGGCTGGCCCTGCCGGCCCTGGGCAATGAGGGGTTTAGCACCCAGGCCAGCGGCTGCGGAGGGTGTACTGGGTCCCCCAGCAGTGCCAGCCCACCGGCGCTGAGCTCAATTTCTCACCGGGCCTTAGCTGCCTTCCCACGGGGCAGGGCTCGGGACCTGCAGCCCACCATGCCTGAGCCTCCCACCCTCTCCATGGACTCCTGTGCGGCCCGAGCCTCTCCAACGAGCACCACCCCCTGCTCCACAGCGCCCAGTCCCATCAACCACCCGAGGGCTGAGGAGTGCGAGCGCATGGCGCGGGACTGGCGGGCAGCTCCACCTGCAGCCCCAGTGCAGGATCCACTGGGTGAACCCAGCTGGGCTCCTGAGTCTGGTGGAGATGTGGAGAACCTTTATGTCTAGCTCAAGGATCGTAAATACACCTATCAGCACCGTGTCTAGCTCGAGTTTGTGAATGCACCAATCAACACTCTGTGTCTGCTCTGGTGGGGCCTTGGAGAACCTGTGTCGATACTCTGTATCTAACTGATCTGATGGGGAAATGGACAACTTTTATGTCTAGCTCAGGGATGGTAAATGCACCAATCAGCGCCCTGTCAGAACAGACCACTGGGCTCTACCAATCAGCAGGACATGGGTGGGGTCAGATAAGAGCATAAAAGCAGGCTGCCTGAGCCAGCAGTGGCAACCCGCTCGGGTCCCCTTCCACACTGTGGAAGCTTTGTTCTTTTGCTCTTTACGCTAAATCTTGCTACTGCTCACTCTTTGGGTCCATGCTGCTTTTATGAGCTGTAACACTCACCGCGAAGGTCTGCAGCTTCACTCCTGAAGCCAGCGAGACCGCAAGCCCACCCAGAGGAACGAACAACTCCAGACGCACTGCCTTAAGAGCTGTAACACTCACCGCGAAGGTCTGCAGCTTTACTCCTGAGCCAGTGAGACCACGAACCCATCAGAAGGAAGAAACTCCGAACACATCCGAACATCAGAAAGAACAAACTCCGGACACGCTGCCTTTAGAACTGTTAACACTCACCGCGAGGGTCCGCAGCTTCATTCTTGAAGTCAGTGAGACCAAGAACCCACCAATTCCGGACACACTGGGATTACAGGAGTGAAGCACCATGCCCGGCCACAAGTCCTTTATTATACTGTGTTTTACAAATATTTTCTCCCACTGTGAGCCTTTTTATCTTTTTGTTTTCCTAATTTTTAATTTTTGATGAAGTGCAATAATTGACAGAATGAGTAGGCAGAAAATTGGCACCAGGCGCAGTGGCTCACGCCTGTAATCCCAGCACTTTGGGAAGCTGAGGCAGGCAGATCACCTGAGGTCGGGAGTTCGAGACCAGCCTGACCAACATGGAGAAACCCCATCTCTACTAAAAATACAAAATTAGCTGGGCGTGGTGGCACGTGCCTGTAATTCCAGCTACTCAGGAGGCTGACAGGAGAATCACTTGAACATGGGAGATGGAGGTTGCAGTGAGCCAAGACCATGCCATTGCACTCCAGCCTGGGCAAGAAGAGCAAAACTCCGTCTCAAAAAAAAAAAAAAGAAAGAAAAAAGAAAAGAAAATTGGCAAGGATATAGAACTTGAACTCCACTGGACCTAACATTAAAATACTTGACTCAACAAGAGCAGAAAACATTCTTCTCGAGCACACACAGAACATTTAACAGGAGAGACCATAGTCTGGGCTATGAAACAAACCCTGTTAAATTCAAAAGGATTCAAGTGGTTTTTTGTTGTTTTTTGATACAGGGTCTCACTCTGTTGCCCAGGCTGGAGTGCAGTGGCAGGAACATGGCTCACTGCAGCCGCAACCTCCTGGGCTCAAGTGATCCTCCCACCTCAGCTTTCTGAGTAGCTGGGACTATAGGCATAGGCATGGGCAACCGCTCCAGGGTAATTTTTTAAATTTTTTGTAGAGACAGGGTCTCGCTACATTGCCCAGGCTGACCTCAATCTCCTGGGCTCAAATGATCCTCCTGCCTCAGCCTCCCAGTATCAGGATTACAGGTGTGAGCCACCACGCCCCAGCCAAGGTCTTAAGTTATACAAAGTATGTTCTCTGACCACAGTGAAATTCAACTAGAAATCAGTACCAGAAAGATCTCTGGAAAATTCCCAAATATTTGGAAACCAAATGACACACTTTTAAATAACTCATGAGTCACAGAATAAATCAAAGGGAAATTAGCAAGTATTTTGAACTGAATGAAAACACAACATATAAAAATTCGTCACGTTATCACAAAAGCAGACTGAACTTTTTAGACCTTACAAATGCGTGACTTTCCCCCTTGCCTCTGGTATTCTGCCTGGGGGCTGCCTTTCCCCAATCTTTGTTCACTGTACTGAATCCTACATGACACTCTCAACCTATGAAGAAATCCAGAGATAAACTCTCTAAAATAAATGGATTTGGGAATAGCAGCTTATCTGGAATACTGCAACCGTTGAGGATGGTCTTGCAGTGAGTCCTGTTATTGGTCTGTTTGTAGAAATGTCTTGTGGTAAGTCTTGTTGCAGGAATGTGTGCGTGAGGGCTGCTTCATCACCTCCGACTGTTTTAGAGTTTGACATAAGTGACTCCATTTTGGTACCCACAACGTTCACAACTTTCCATGAGACTTCAGCATCCTGCACCCCGATCCTTTCCCTGGCCACTTTGCAGGACCACTATCTATGAGACTATGAGTTCCTTGAGAGCTAGGGCTGGGTCTCATTCGCTCCTGAAACTTTCATCCAGCACAGTGATGGCCCACGCCATGCATGACATGCGTTGCTGAACGACTGCATCCACTCAGCCAGTATGCCAGTCCCCACTGAGCCTCACTCTCAACCTCCCTGGCCAACATAGGTTCCTTGCACAGACATCCAGTGGCAGTAAAATATTGCTGTGCTCTCGGCTTCCCCCACCTGCAGACCTCACTGGCCCACCCAGTTGTCCTGTCTCTGCTCAGGACGAGACCCCCTCACCCGCCTCTTCAGTCTCCATAGCCAGGTGATGGTAGTGGCCTTTTCCAGACCCTCACTGGCCCCTTAGTTCACTATGACGACTTCACCTCTTGGGAACCCGTGGGGATGTCTTTCCCTCCAATTTATCTACATTTGCCTGACCCAGAATGTGGTTTCAAGATGGGTCCATGCCTGGCTCCAAATCCCCTTATCAGAGTAAGGAAATACCCCGAATTCCTAGTTTGCTAAAAACTCGTTATACATGGCTGTTGGGTCATTTACTAAGTTCCTGTTCTGCAACCATTGAGATGGTCACGTGGGTTTTGCTCTTTTAATCTGTTGATGTGAATTACACTCTTGATTCTCTGGCGTTGAAACTGCTTTGCAATTCTGAATTAAACCCAGTGTGGCACTTTGGTAAACTTGGTTTATTATTGTCTAAAATCTTGACATTGGTATTTGGTAACTTCCCTTTCTCTTACCTAGTTTTGTCTAGTTTTAGTATCTAAGCTAAGTGCAAGAGTGAAGTGTTCTCACTTGATTCTGTTAGAATGTGTCTACGTCTGGAATTACCTGTTCTCTACTTCGTGGAACTTCCCTGTAAAACCGTCGAGGGGAACATTCTTAACTACTGACTCAATTTCATCAGTGATTACAACTCAGGCTTTCTATTACTTCTAGTCAGTTTTGGAGATTTTTCTTCCATTTACTTTGAGTTGTTCCAATTTAAGCTGCATGCTTATTTTTCTTTAGCTTTAAAATATAGACATACAGCATATATGTGTATAAATGGCACTATTTATCTGTAGATGCACATACATTTAGGGGCTATGAAATGTTTTTTTGTGCTGCTTTAGCTCTGTTCCACAAATCTTAATTTTTTTCATTTTGAGACCGTCTCGCTCTGTCACCCAGGCTGGAGTGCAGTGGCTCGATCCTGGCTCACTGCAGCCTCTACCTCCCGGGTTCAAGTGATTCTCCCACTTCAGCCTCCCAAGCGGCTGGGACTACAGGTTTGCACCACCACACCCAGCTAATTTTTGTATTTTTAGTAGAGATGGGATTTTATCATGTTGGCCACGCTGGTCTCAAACTCCTGACCTCAAGTGATTCACCCACCTCCCAAAGTGCTGGGATTAACAGCATGAGCCACCATGCCAGGCCCTGTTCCACAGATTTTAATACGTAGCATTTTCATTATCTTTTAGTTCCAAATATTTCTAATATCCATTAGGAATTCTTTAACTCATAGGTAATTTATAAGTGTGTTTTAAAAATTCCAAATATGAAATGCCACTGCACTCCAGCCTGAGTGACAGAGCAAGACTCTATCTCAAAAAAAAAAAAAAAACAAAAAATTAGTTCAAATTTTTTTTAACGACATTGGGATATGGTCAGATAACGACACTGATCCCTTGAAATATCTTAAGACTTCTTTTATTTTTTTTTTTGAGACGGAGTCTCGCTCTGTCGCCCAGGCTGGAGTGCAGTGGCGCAATCTCGGCTCACTGCAAGCTCCGCCTCCCAGGTTCACGCCGTTCTCCCGCCTCAGCCTCTCCGAGTAGCTGGGACTACAGGCGCCCGCCACCACGCCTGGCTAATTTTTTGTATTTTAGTAGAGACGGGGTTTCACTGTGGTCTCGATCTCCTGACCTCGTGATCTGCCTGCCTCGGCCTTCCAAAGTGCTGGGATTACAAGCGTGAGCCACCGCGCCCGGCCTTAAGACTTCTTTTCTGGACAAAGTAGGTGGTCAGTTTCCATCCATGTTCCATATATGCATGGAAAGAGTATGTATTCTTTTCAGATCCTGTTTTGTCTATCTCTTAGCTCAAGCTCATACCCATCTCACATCTGATCTTTCCAGGGCTTTTTCATCAGTCGCCTCTGTCTAGTAACAGTCATACCAGCTCGCTTTCAGTTATGATCTTTGTCTCGTAACTGGAGAGTTTCATCAAAAGAATTTTATTTACAGCTTTGTCATCCATATGCCACTAAAATTCACCTGAGTTTTTTCAACCTGCACTCATTTTGATTGCCTGGAGCTCAGGATTTAATTTTTCCATCCCACTTTGTATCTTCCACTCGCTTCACTCTCTCTCCAGCTTTTATTCTTTCTTTCTCTTTCCCTAGCTCCAATGCACTTGACCCAACTCACATGCGTGGACTCGAGAAGGTCTGCTCCCTCCCTCCGAATTCTGAGCAGTAAAATGCCGCCCCGGGGCACTGGGGAACAGAAAGGAATGAGACCCCAACAGGCAGAAGCCAAAAGAACAGGGAGGAGCCATGGCGTTCTGCCCCAGGAGGCACCATGCCTGGACGTGCTCCCACCACTCCAGAGTGCCAAGTGCCCATATGCCACACCTCAGGGTTGTCCTCTGTTCCGGTCAGCTGCGGACTAACGTGGCCCGGCAGCAGAGGCCACTGTCTTCTGTCCTGTGGCTCCTGCGAACACAGGCAGTGGGGAACGGGCAGTGACTGCCCACCCCCACCGTTCCTCCTCCCTGACCCTGCAAACCTCGAGGAAGCTTTCAGGCCCGGGAAAGAAGACCAGGCCCCAGTCTGGCTCACCCTTTCCCTGGGTATGAAGGTCCCGGATTCTGCGTTGAGGGATGACGCTGAAATTTTCTCTTTCTCACATGTGATCTGGGCCCTCACAACTCACCAGAGCACCACTGTGTCCCCCTCACATGGAGGGGCCGAGGTCTGTGGAGATCCTGGGACAGAGCCAGCGTCAAGGACTCAGAGGGTGCCCTGGAGTCTCCTAGGACGAAGACGGCAGCCCCAGGTGGGAAAGACTCAGACCAGGCCTGCGCGCTCCAGGTCCTGCGGCAGGATGCGGCCCTTCTTGCGGGCTCTGAGCAGGCGGCGCTCGGCGCGGGCCGCCTTCTTCCTGCGCAGGTTCTGCCGCCGCCGGTCCTGGCGCTGCTGCATCTTCTCCACCACGCCGGCCGTGCGCTTCTCCCACCGGCGCTGCCGCTGCGCCCTGCGCTTCTCCTTGCGCTTCAGGGCCTCCTGCAGCAGGCGTTCGTCGTCGCGGATCTTCACACCCTCCGCCTTGTAGAGGAGGTTGGTCCACTTCATCTTCGCCTCCAGCTCCTGCGCCTTCCCCTCATCCTGGCCGCGCAGCTCGTCCAGCCGGCTCTGCCGTGCCTGCAGGCGCTCCAGCAGCTGCCGGTAGTTCCTCCCGGTCAGCGGCGTGAGGTTCCCCTTCACCCTCTGCCTCTTCTCTTTTCTGCGCTGCGCCTTGCTGGCCGGCTCGTCTTCACTCACCTCCACCTGGGAAGAAGGTATGACATCGGCTCATGCCAGCCCCGCACTAGGCCCCAGCCTTGGCTGGCACCCTAAGGGACCTGCGAGGTCCCCGTCACCACCTTACAGAGGTGATGGGGTTTGGAGAGAAGTCATGAAGCTAACAAGGGGCAACGCTGAGGCCTGAAGCCGACCCAGCCCGCCTGAGGACCCAGCTCCCGCTCACCTTATTGAAGATCAGCCCGGGTGGCTCCCGCGGCTCCGTGCAGGCCCCCTCTGGGGTTGGCTCCACCGCCTCCTGGGCCTCCGCGGCCTCCTCAGCCTTCCTGGCCTTCTCTTTCGCCCGCAGCTCCTTTCGCTTCCTCTTCTTCCGGTCCCGTTCCTGCTTTCTCCGCCGCCTTTTCTCCAGGGCAGCAGGGGACAGCTCCTTAGCACTGCCCTGGGGGAAAGAGGCACCCACTCATTAAAGTTCTCTCAATCCCAGGGTCCCCCAGCCTGGCCCATGGTCGAGAAGAATCAGGGCTGGAAGGCAGGTGAGGAAATCCTCACCTGAACAAGGGGCCCACGGAGTCCAATGTTTCACAATGATGTTCCCCAAAAAGCAAATGACCCCAAAAGGGAGAAGGGACCCCCAAATAAGAATCACAGCTTCCAATTCCCGGGTGCTTACCCCGTGTCAGGATACATTACAAACATGGTTTCACAGGTCATACATCGTTTTATAGATGACGAGGGTCAAGATCACTGCCTAGAACTTGGAGTTGAGGTCGGAACACCTGTCCAGACCGCTGCCCGTTCTGTTCACGAGGTACCCAAACGAAGCCCTCCCCAATGGCCTTTCCCATCCCCTGGCCAACAAGAGCCCTACACCAGCCCAAAAGAGACGTGTGCTTCAGGAACAAGGGCCCGGAGCCTTGCTCATCTCTTAGGAACCCCACACTGTACCTCGGGATGGCAGAGGAGAGTAGCTGGGGACTGTCCCCCACACAGCACGAGGCCTTAAGGAAGAGCCCCAGGGAAAGGATGGGTAGGAGCCAACACAGGGGAGACAGTACCATTCAGCACAAAGAGCTGCATTGGTGCTTCCTGTGCCTGGCCACTCAGCTCAAGTCCCTACTCAACTCACAGGACTATCACGACATTTGGAGAAACAGACACAGGAGGTGCCCATCCCAGTGTCGGTTCAGCAAAGGCAGCTTCCCAGAAGGAAGGAGGCTGATGAGCTTGGGGACTGAGGTTCTCCAAGAAAATAACTGCTCTCCCAGGGCACAGCTGCTGGGGCCCTGGCAGACTCGCTGCAGAGGGGAGAACAGGGGCTACAGCCCGTCGCTGAGAGCTGACCCCAGGGAGAACACAGGCAGAGCAGTGACGGCACTCCAGCAAACCTGCCCGCCTACCTGGCCCCGGGCCTCCTGGATCTTCTCATGCAGTCGCTGTCGCAGAACATCCAGAGCAAAGACAGACTCAGGCTCAGTAGCCAGGCCATCTGCAGGGAAGGAGACAGGACTGTAGGGGGCCCTCTCTTCCCCTCCCCCTCCCTCCCTAGGGCCACGAGTCCCTGTCCCACTGTGGCCACTCATGGATCTGCGGGGCAATTCCAGTAAATTCTACTCCACCGCTTCAACCTGGACTAGTTCCTACAACATCCTCCAGGGCAGGTAACTGAGTGCCTCGCGAGGTAGGTCACTGTGGTATGAGAAAACACTTCCTACAGTGCAAGCCAAATCACCTCCTCCAAATTTTGTAGCCTGGGCCCCAGAACAAGTTGGCTCTCACAAGGCCCCTGCAGAGACCTGAGGGCAGGGAAGCTCTTCAAGCCAAGCTGCTCCAGGTCCTCAGAGACACAGCCTTGCCCCCTAACATCCTGCTAGCCATGTGGCCTGGAACGCCACACAGTTCCTTCGGTCCCATTCACCCTAGCGCTCCTGTGATCTTTGCTCTTGGGGAAGTCTTGTGCTATCCCTGTGTGCCTGATGCTGCTTTTTTTTTTTCTTAAGAGCAGATGAGACCAAGCCCAAGCCCAGCCCCAGCCCTACCCTGCACAGAACCAACATGCCCTGAAGCCTCTCACCTGCAGGGTTCCCTGCTGAGCTGGAAGCCCAAGCTGCTTCCTCTTTGGCTGCCTCAGGCCTCCTGGCCCCAGAGGCTGCTGGAGATTTCTCCCCCAACGACTTGGCCTTGTGCTCAGCAGCCTTCTCTTCCTGCTTCCGGAATTTCTTTTGTGTTTTCTTCCTTTTCTTTTTTGGGGGCCCTGCAGTTTCTGAGTCTTGAGTTTTGCCAGCTGAAATGCAAAATAAGAAAGAGTTAAGTCCCAATCTCATGGCCCATTCAGTAGGCAGGAAAGGCTCACCAAGGCTTTGATCCCAGGAGGATGCAGAAAGAGGATCAGGATCGGGGGCCAGAGACACTGATCCTAGAGCTCAGAACCACAACCTTGACCCAGTAGTTCTGCTTGTGAGAATTCATCATGCACAAAGATTAGGCTTCAAGGACGTTCATCACATTATTTGAGTGAAACATTAGAAAAACCTGAATATCCACCTCCACTAACAATTTCTGGCCCTGCTTTACAATAAGCTACCACGCTGCCATCAAACACAATGACAAGGGCTTTCATTTTAGCTGCTGAGGGTTATGTTTGCATTTTTTTTTTTTTTTTTGAGATGGAGTCTCACTCTGTTGCCCAGGCTGGAGTGCAGTGGCGCGATCTCTGCTCACTGCAAACTCCACCTCTTGGGTTCAAGCGATTCTCTTGCCTCAGCCTCCCGAGTAGCTGGGATTACAGGCGCCCACCACTGTGGCTGGATAATTTTTGTATTTTTAGTAGAGATGGGGTTTCACCATGTTGTCCACGATGGTCTTGATCTTCTGATATTGTGATCCGCCCGCCTCGGCCTCCCAAAGTTCTGGGATTACAGGCGTGAGGCCCCACGCCCAGACAATGTTTACATTTTAAATGGGAGAAATCGGTCTAAGTAAAGTAGGAGCTGAATCGTTTTAATGAAAAAAGTAATGAGAAAATTCACTTAAGATTTTGGATTTGCTATAACCAATATATCGTCCTTGAATAAAAAGGAAACCCCGTTTTATCTCTGGTGGTTCCAGAGACCCTACTGCTCTCCTCTCCTCCTGGGCCCAGACAGCACTGACAAGTCCCCGCTGTCGGCTTCCCCACCTGATTATCTACTTCCCTTGTGCAGCCTGGTCACCAGGCCATGAGAACCCTAAACGCAGGAGCCCTCTGCCATCTTCCTCCTCCCCACACCGCACTATGCCCGTAGTGAAGGGACTGAAAGGGTCTTTTCCCACTGACTGACCGTTACTCCTGTCTCTACTAAACCCCGTCTCTACTAAAAATACAAAAATTAGCCGGGCGTGGTGGCGGGCACCTGTAGTCCCGGCTACTCGGGAGGCTGAGGCACGAGAATGGCGTGAACCCGGGAGGCGCAGCTTGCAGTGAGCCGAGATTGCGCCATTGCACTCCAGCCTGGGCGACAGAGCGAGACTCCATCTCAAAAAAAAAAAAAAAAAAAAGGAAGGGAAACGGCGGTGATTTCACAAGTCACTTAGACTTTTTTTCTAGTACTTTACAGACTTGTCTACACCGGCTCCGGCCGCGTCCCCCGTTTCGCAGGCCCCTTAGTCCCGGCCTGGCCCTGTGCGTTACCCCGCGTGCGCGCCTGCTGCTCCGGGCCCGAATGGCAGCAGATCTTCTTGGCCAGGCTCTGCAGGTAGGCGTCCTTGGCGAGTAAAGAGGCCATGGCGGAGACCTGGGCCGTTCACGACTCACACCTCCCCCGCTGCGCGTGCGACTCTCACCACCTCCGCCGGAAACCACCACACGGGCAGGCGCCGCCAGACGAGCGCCGACCCGCCAGCCCGCGCGCTCGATTAGCCAGGCCTGACTCCGCCGGAAGCGGCGCGCGGGGCGGGGCGCACAGCCTTGTGGGCCGAGGGCAGCCAATCTCCGCCCCGAGTCGGTGCAGCAGGGACCCCCAGGACCTGGCCTCAGTGCCTCAATCACCCCGGTCCCGCACGTGTTCCTGCGCTCCCCTCACCCCCACCCCCGGCACAGCAGGCGCTCATGAGTAGGGGCGAAGTGAATGAATGACCAGCAGTACATTCATTCCGTCCTTTGGGGTGGGGGGCCTCAGGTCTCAGGCGGACGCAGACTGAGCGCCTGGCACGTGGCAGGCCCTAGGTTCAGTCCTAGGGGACACAAGCAGTGTGTCACACACACAGATGTGTTCTCGGCGAGTGTCTGCCGTAGAGGTGACTGATAAACGTGGCAAGCGTGTGACTGTCAGGTGAGGGGAGCGCCAAAGAAAGCCCAGGGGAAAAGGGAGAAGTGTTGGGCGGGAGGGAGCCGGCATGTTCGAGGAAGACCCCCTGGGCAGTGGCTTTTGCTCTGAAAAATAGAATTACACACTACGATTTCCTCCCCCACCCCGGAGACGGAGTCTCGCTCTGTTGCCCAGGCTGGAGTGCAGTGGCAAGATCTCGGCTCACTGCAACCTCCGCCTCCCGGGTTCAAGCAATTCTCCTGCCTCAGCCTCCGGAGTAGCTGGGATTACAGACGTGTACCACCACGCCCAGCTAATTTTTGTATTTTTAGCAGAGACGGGGTTTCACCATGTTGGTCAGGCTGGTCTGGAACTCCTGACCTCAGGTGATCCGCCCACCTCCGCCTCCCATAGTGCTGGGATTGTAGGCATGAGCCACCGCGCCCGGCCCACACTACGATTTTTAACACAAGATGTGGCCTTTATAATAACTCACTAGGGGCAGGAGAAAAGAGAGGTCATGGCCTGAGGCTTGGGACCACCACACCCCAGTTCCTGCACTGGAAAATTACAGGCTCATTAAGGACCCAGAGCCCCTTCCAGGGCCACCTTGTTGGTCGAGAAGGGAGAGCTTAGAGTCTTAAATTACAATTTGAAAAGATAGCTGCTAATATATATATTAGAAACAGTAAGAACTGTTGTATTTGAAACAGAACTAAACTTTCCTCCTCTAACTTCTGCCATGAGGTGATTTAAAAATATTTTTTTGGCCAGGCACAGTGGCTCACGCCTGTAATCCCAGCATTTTGGAGGCCAAGGCGGGAGGATCACTTGAGCCCTAGAGTTGGAGACCAGCCTGGGCAACATAGTGAAACCCTGTCTCCACAAAAAAAATTTTAAATTAGCCAAGCGTGGTGGCCCGCCCCTGTAGTCTCAACTAAGGAGGCTGAGAAGAGAGGATCAACTTGAACTGGGGAGGCAGAGGTTGCAGTGAGCCAAGATCACGCCACTGCATTCTAGCGTGGAGTGCCAGGCTGTCTCAAGAAATATGTATTTTTTTCACTTTTAAAAAAGGCAGTCAAATTTAGCAGTGTGGGGGTTGAATGCCAACTATAGTGACACTAAGGTTAATTAGTTCTGACATCCCACTGCCATTCAGACCAGCCTAGAGGTGATGTTTCATGGAGGATGGGCATGACACTGCTGATGACTCCCCTGAACTGCTGGGTATCTTAACACCATCACCTACTGAGTTCAGAATGGGCATCTGACCCCCCCAAGCCCCACCTCTTCCTCTCACTGTCAACCCTTTTTTCAGTTAAAGCGGCTCCATCCTTCCAGGTGCTTGGGCCAGAACTTGAAACCACTGACTCCTTTCTTATTCCCCACATCCAATGCTTCAGCAAATCCTGTTAGCTGTGCCTTCAGAGCACCTCCAGAATCTGACTGGACCCACTCCCATCTCACCACCACTTTGGTCCTGTTTTATTTATTTTTTGAAATGGGGAGTCTCACTCTTTCTCCCAGGCTGGAGTGCAGTGGTGTAATCTTGGCTGACTGCAGCCTCCACCTCCTGGGTTCTGCCTCAGTCTCCTGAGTAGCTGGGACTATAGGCGCGTGCCACCATGCCTGGCTGATTTCTTTTTCTTTCTTTTTTTTTTTTTTGAGGTGGAGTTTTGCTCTTGTTGCCCAGGCTGGAGTGCAGTGGCCTGATCTCGGCTCACTGCAACCTCCGCCTCCTGGGTTCAAGCGATTCTCCTGCCTCTGCCTACCGAGTAGCTGGGATTACAGGCATGGGCCACCACGCCCGGCTTATTTTTGTATTTTTAGTAGAGACAGGGTTTCTCCATGTTGGTCAGGCTGGTCTTGAAATCCCGACCTCAGGTGATCTGCCCGCCTCAGCCTCCCAAAGTGCTGGGATTACAGGCATGAGCCGCCACGCCCGGCTAATTTCTATATTTTTTAGTAGAGACGGGGTTTTAGCATGTTGCCCAGGCTGGTCTCAAAACTCCTGACCACAAGTGATCCACCCGCTTTGGCTTCTCAAAGTGCTGGGATTACAGCATGAGCCATCAGGCCTGACCTGGTCCTGTTTTAGATTTTAAGACTCCAAAATAACAACCAAATGCAACACACAATAAAAATAGGCATAAAAGCCTTTCAGCTGGAACTGCCGTCTTCCAGTAATTCGCCAAAATGACGAACACAGGGAAAGAGGAGAGACACCCGATATATGTTCTCTAGGCCTTTTAGAAAACATGCAGTTGTTCCTTTGGCCACGAATATGCGAATTGATAAGAAAGGTGATATTGTAGACATCAAAGGAATGTGTACTGTTCAAAAAGGAATGCCCCATAAGTGTCACCATGGCTAGACTGGGAGAGTCTACAGTGTTCCCCAGCATGCTGTTGGCACTGTTGTAAACAAGTAAGGGCAAGATTCTTGCCAAGAGAATTAATGTGCATATTCAGCACACTAAGCACTCTAAGAGCCGAGACAGCTTCCTGAAACGCGTGAAGGAAAATGATCAGAAAAAGAGGGAAGCCAAAGAGAAAGGTACCTGGATTCAACTGAAGCGCCAGCCTGCTCTACCCAGAGAAGCACACTGTGAGAACCAATGGGAAGGAGCTTGAGCTGCTGGAACCTCTTCCCTATGAATTCATGGCATCATAGGTGTTAAAAAAATAAAAGACCTCTGGACTAGAAAGAAAAAAAATAGGCATAAAAAAACTATTTGGGGAACAACTGAAGAAATCTGAATACAGCTAGATACTAGAGGATATGCAATCATCATCCATTCTGGTTGTGGTGATGGACGAAGGAGAATGTGCTCAGAGAGGCAAACTGACAAGTACTTCTGTGAGTTCAACTGCCCTCAAAATAAAAAGCTTGGGATAAAAGAGTGACATGGACTGAGGATGGGCCGGGGCTTAGCAATGTGGAGGCCACTGGTGACCCTAATACGTATAGTTTTGCTAGAGTCATGGAGACAAAACCTGTCTGACGTAGGCCCAGTAGAGAACTACAAATGGTTATCAGCTGCTTCCCCATGGAGCTCTGCTGCCAAGGGCCATGAGCTGGAGAGGAAAAGCGGTCAGCAGAGCGGCTTGGCTTTAAGAAGGAGAAACAACTTGATTTTCACATGGGAATGATGGTCCTGGCCAAGCAGAAAACGAAGCTGATGGCAGGTCTTATTGCTCAGGTTTTTAGGAACAGGATAAGTGGGATTCCACCACAAAGTCTGGCCAGTTCCTTCCAGGCTTTTGCTTCATATATGCTTCCATCTGGTTGTAATCTTTTTCTTCCTTAGTGGTTAAGTACAAGGCATTTCCACAGCTAAAATAGTGCGGGAAGAGATCACCACACATATCAATGGGGAAATTCTCCCTCAGAGGGGAAGCAACTTCCCTAGGCCACCCCAGAAGCCAGGTCCACAGCCAGGATTGGGCCTCAAGCTCCTGTCTGTCTGGTGCCTTCTGCTTGGCTGTGGGGTTCTCTGGTTCAGGTCGTGATGGGTCAGCTGTGTTCTTACCTGTCCCCAAGGCTGGATCCTGGGCTGTCACCTCAATTGATACATCAGGAAAGATGACGGCCTCCCCCATGAGAAGATGAAGCAAGTGGATGGTGCTGGAGGAACTAGGGGTGGGAGAGTTAGGGGGCAGGTGTGCTCCCCCACACTTCCTGCCCAGTGTTGTGACTTCTGCATTTCTAAGGTGAGCCTGGCACCAAAAGACACTGGGTCTAGACTTCCATCAGGTTCAAGTTCTGATTCCTGCCACTTCACTTTCTAGCTCTGTGGCTGTGGGTACACCTCACCCCTTCTAAGTCCACATCCTCTCCTCTCTAAAATACCGGCACTAGGAACACTGGCTCTGGTAGCAGTGAGGATGAGATGCCAGCAGAGGCACAGGTGCCTGGATGTGCAATGATGGCAGCAGGTCCATTCACTGAATACTGGGGACCTACCAGGTGCCAATGAGGAGAGAGTGACCTTGGGCCAGGCTGTCCAGGCAGAGCTGAGGAGCTGCTGCTCGGACAACTGCTGGGAGACCAAGGATGGTCCTGGACTCACGAGGAATGAGGAAGAAAGAGGAGCAATGCAAAAGAGTGGCGGTGTTTTAATCAAGTCTCATTACAAAGGCAGAATTAGGAATGAGTCCCACCTAGCTTCCACATGCGTGGGCAGCAGCTGTCACACGGGCCTGTTGTGGCACTCAGCCCATGGCACAGACATATGCGGCTCAGGGCAAGAACCAGTGGGTGGGGCTCTGCACAGGAACCCTGGCCTCGGGATGGGAGACCCAGCCTGCCCAACACTGCTCGGAGCCCCTCCCAACTCTAACAACAGGCTCGGGTCAGGACTCCCCGAAATCAGGCACCCTCCTGCCCCACTGCTGAGATCCCCAACAGGCCAGACCTAGCTTGGAAACTTTCTTCCACTTGGCTGGCCAGGAAGGCAGCAAACAGAGATGATGACTCGGAATGATGGGCTGTTCGGAAATGGCTAGGGAAACAACTGTTTTCCTACTGTCCTGGCTGGACCCACCCTGGGCTAATGAGCTTCCCCAAGGAAGTCCTAGTGGCTCTGGGGTCCTGAAGTCCCCAAATGGGAACCTAGGCTGAGAGAAGCAAGGCTGTGAGGGCATCCAGAGGGCAGCCTCAGGTTTTGCTCCTGAGAACGGAGGGTGGCCCCGGAGGCTCAGGCGTGCTCAGTGGGGCCAGGGCCACCAGCATGGGAGTGGGCAGGGGCTGCCACCTGTAGGGGGCCAGCACTGGGCTCCGGGGACGCCAGCAGAGGGGCCGAGAGGCCATCAGCAGAGTCTGTGTCGAGGTCCAGCCTCCCGTAAGCTTCGCACAGAGGCAGGTCATTAGCTTCGCAAAGGCTTGAGCTTTTCCACCACCAGAAACCCCAGGGAGAGACAGGAGCAGGCAGAGAGGAAAGCCAGGGGAGAGGAGAGCAAGACAGAAGCAGAGTTAAGAAAACACAACCACACCCCAGACCTGCCTTTCCCTTTCTCCACTCCTGCTCCATCTGTCCCGAGTCAGCAGGCCTGGCAGAGAGAGGGGGCCAGTGGTGAGAGCCACCCTAGCATTCTTAAAGGAGGAAGCCGCCCTGGCCCAACCGCCAACAGCTGTGTGACCTCAGCAGGCCCTTCCTGCCCAGCCTCCACGTGGGCCTGTCCTAGCCTATGCCTCCCAGCTGGTGCTGGTCCCCCTCCTCTTGCAAAAAGCTGTCAGCCTGGCAGTCCTCCCTCCTCCCTGACTGCAGAAACCCCAGTGTCACTACACTGCAAAGAGCTCTCTTGGGGCAGAGACTGTGTCTTCTTTCTGGGTCTGTCCCTGCCTGAGACTTAGCCTGAAGGGGGCAACAGTTGGGAACACAGGCCCTGGCACTTCCCGGTAGCCAGGCAGCCTCCAGCAGGCGTCCACACCTCTAACGCAGGGAATCCTCACGGCAGCCAGGATGCAGGTGAAGAGCTCAACTAGCCCTTCCCATGCCCGCAGCTGTGACAATCCACGCTCGCCTCTTTCTAACCTGCAGGCAGGGGCCCTGGCTTTCCCGCGGCATGCCTCACCCCTGGCTTCCTCCCTTGCTCCTGCCCTCAGTGTTCAGTCTCAGAACCGTCCTGGGCACAGAGTGGCATCCCAAGGAAAGCGAAGGAGAGGCAGAGCCAGAAAGAGCAACTAACAAGCAGAGAGGGGGCAGGCGAGCACAGAGGCACAGCTCATGCGGAACAGGGCAGGGCAGGGCAGGGAGCGGAGCGCCCTTTGGGGGACCAGCAAGAAGGGGCAGAGGAAACTCAGCCCAGGCCTGGTTGCTTAAAGGCAATGTACAGAGGAGGGGGCAACTGCTTCTGCCACAGGAGCTGTGTGAGGCCCCCAGGGGGCGCTGGTGTGGACAGGATGCCTGCGGGAGGGTACACAGGCTGGCCTGGAAGCCCCTCTGGGTGAAGCGGAGGGACTGTTGGGGGAGGGCATGGGAAGCCTGGCACAGGTGTCCTGGGTTTGCACCCTGCTCTGCTGCAGGGCCGTGAGCAGGTTGCCTCTCTCCCTGTCCCAAGGCAAGGCAGGCAGGCTGAATTACAGGCCCACAGCTGCTCTGTCCAGGGGCCCTCAAGGACAGTGGCTGCCTCAAAGAGACGGACAAACCGAACAGCTGTGGAAGGAGATGCCCAGAAGGGTCTGAAACACCCCAGGACCCCTCTCAGCCACCCCAGTGTGGAGGAAATGCTGCCTCATGTCTGCTGAGTTAATGACTACTGGGGACCAAAGATTCCCTCAGAACCCCCTGGAAAACTCTAGAACTGCTGCAGCTGAGCAGTGCCACTGAGCCCAAGGCAGGGAAACCAAGCCCCAGGTCATGCTGGCTCTGGACATCTGTGGCTCCCAGCATGGCCACAGGGCAGAAAGGAGTATTTTAAATCCACCACCAGGAAGGAAAGGTTTGTCCAGGAGAAGGCACAAGATGGACATGGACTCTGCGTCTGCTGGACTGAATCTTGATTTTCTAAGCTAATGGGGCAGAGTGGAAGGCCTCCCTGTCTCCAGCCTAAGTTTCCCCCTAAGCAAATGATCTGTGGACTCTGATTTCTCAGGGCCCCTCCAGCTCAAACGGTTGAAGGTTTCAGCTTCTTACGTGGCCCCACAAGGGTCAGGATGATGGGTTTTGACCCTTCTGCATCCCCGGGACCCAGCACGGGGCCTGGCACGTAGGTCGGCTCCAGCACCGTGGATAAGGCTGAGTGGGTCAGAAATTGGAGCTCCAACGGCTTTCAAGGCCATTCCCTACCTGGGCTTCATCCCCCATACTCCCATGACTGTCCCTGCCTCCACACTGGGGTTTGGTGACATCCACATGGAATTGCATCCCTGGTGCCCTGGACGTAGGTGTGGACCTGACTGCCCAAGAGAGGCTGGCTCAGCCTTGGCTGAAATCTCTACATATGGATTCAGAAGCTAACAGGAGCAGCACAGCCCAAGAACGCACTGCCCGAGGAGGAAGGCTCTCGGAAGAGGGCCTGCAGGGGATACAGCCAGGCGCCTCCCTTCTCCAGACTTGGCCTATCCGACTGGCGTTGAGTCCTGTGGTTTTCATCACATTGCACTGTGGGAAAGGCCCAGGGCCCTGGCATATGGTTGTGAATTGTCTGTCGGTCAAACGCTCTGGCCAGGAGCTCTGCTCTGAAACCCAGGCACGGCTCCACTGCTAAGACCAGCAAGAATTTGAAAAAGCAGAAGGTAGCCTTGCCTGCTGGCCAGGCCCAGGTAGGCAGGCTCCCACTCTGCATGGGGAGTCCAGCGCTATTTATACCTGGACGAGTAATACTCCTCCTCCAGCTCGTAGAGGTCAATGGAGATCTCATCTCGCAGCGTGATGAGCTTCCGGTCGCACTCCTCCTGCAGTGCACGCAGCTGCTGGTTGCGCTGGTCGATGGCCTCGTTCACGGAGGGGAAGTCATTGAGGATCAGGAACTGCTTGAGGTCAGACACCAGCTTCATCAGGGACTCGCCGGCTCGGACCTGTGGCCATCAGAACCAGGGCGGGCACAGGGTGAGGGGGGACAGCGGCCTTGCCTACAGGTGGCTGATTTTGGGCAAGGGATGGCCTCTCTAGGAGCCTCAGCTTCCTCATCTGCAAAGTGGGACTCTACTCCTGACCTCCACAGGTTCATGCGTGAGAATTAAGTGAGAAAACCGGGATGTCAGTTCTGCAGGGCAGGCCCTCCCCTCCCCGTCAGCCTCTGGCTTCCACTCCTGCAGGACCGGCCTCCAGTCCAATTATGCAGGTGCACATTCTGCTCATGAAAAACTCAAACCCCACAGATAAAACTGCGATCCCATTTTGCCTCCTGCCCCGGGGTAGGAGTAACATGGCTGCCAGCTGGACGGAGCTCCTGTGGGACCTTTTTCCATGCATTTTGAGCCCCGGACGTGCACCTGCGGGAATTATCTGCTTGCTGTGTTTCTCCTGTGATCCGAAGGAGTCCAAAGGCGCCTACGGTTCCATTCAGCTGTTTGTCTTTTCACTCACAACTGACCTTAGGAACTCCTGAGTTAGCAGGAAGGGCTACCCTCCTTCTGGCCACTGCACGGCTACAGGACGGGCATGGGCGGCTCTCTGCCCAGCCCTCCTCCAAGTGCCCCACACGAGAACAGTCTCATTCTTTAAAGCTGCCGAGTGGTGAAACCAAAGCATCTCTACATTTGCCTCCTTCTGCTCCTCCTCGGGGGAAGAAGAGCAGACCAGCCCCAGAGCCCCCTCCACTCCACCCAGGAAACCCGAGGGGACTGATGCTCTTGGAGCCCAGGCCGTGCCCTCCACCCTGGCCACTCACGATGTTGGCGGCTCGCACATGCATCTCGTAATTGTCCTGTTCACCCTGAGTGGCCCGTGACACCTGCGTCTCGTCCTCAATCTGGGGGCAAACAAGAAAACCTAGAAATCAACCCAGCCAAGGCGTCCCTACCCCTGGCCCGGCCCAGCCCAGCTTACGGTAACTGTCATCTACCCAAGATGTCCACACTAGCCACAACCTGTCTGTGGTGCCGTCTACAGACCTAAGCTCTGTCAGCCAGACCTCTGACAAGGTTCAATTACACCCTCTTTTGTTCTGGCCATGGGAGACAACATGCACCTTTGCTCAAGACAAATGGAGGCAACCCACGCTGCTTGCTGTGCTAGGTGCAGGGATGGGGGCTTATCTTGGCCTGGTCTTTTTGGGCTGTGGGATCCCCGTTTGGTAGGAACCGTTGTCACTCGCTTGGCAACTGTTGGATGAGTGAAAGGATGAGGTAAGTTTTTTTTCAGCGACCATTTCCTGATCACTTCCCAGGTGCCAGGCTGTGTCACGCACTTGACCACCATTAGCCCATGCCAGTTTCACAGAAGCCTGGCCTGCCACCCCTGGTTTATAGGTGGCCAAGCGAGGCTGGATGGGGCTTCCCAGCAGGCCTTGCAAGGCCTCAGCTCGGGGTGGGTGTCAGGTACCCTCAGTGGTTAAGACCCAGACTTCGTGGGTTCAAATCCTGGCTCAGCCAGTTATGAGCTGAGTGAACTTGGGCAAGTCACTAAGTCTCCTGGGCCTGGGTTTCCTCCTGAAATGAAGAGGACAACAGTGCCCACCTCACAGAGTCCTCATGAAGATTCAGCAGAACAGGCACAGATAACCTCACAACATGGCTTGACACATGGCAAGCACTAAGTACATGCTAGCTTCCATCCTTATCATCATCGCTTATGGAGCCTGCCAGGTCTGCAGCAGCCAGGAGGGATCCAGCCCAATCTGACGCAGCTGTAGCTGCAGTGGACAGCAGGCTTGCAGGCCCCAGTGCTGACCGCTCCATCTGCCTGGAGGGTCCCCCCACTTCTCCCCTCAGTCTGCTTTTCTCCTGCTCATTGGCTGTGTGCCAGGCCCCGAGGTAACTGTTTTACACAGGTAAACTCACCAATCATCACAAGTACCCCACCATGCAGGAGAAACTGAGGCGCTAAAAAGTGAAATCTCCATCCAAATCCACACTGTTAGTAAGGGCTGGACGTGCCATTATTTGGTTTGCTTATCTGCTGACCAGCTCCCTGTGCTCTGGGTGCTTCCTGCCTGGAACACTATTCGCTGGCGCTGCTCAGCCCCTGGCCTCTCCTGTCTCCACCCCTTCCCAGACCCTGCTCCCCCCCACCCCCACCTTGGCGGTCTTGATGATCTCGGTGAAGTTGTCCATGATGGACTTAATGTCGTCCTTCAGCCGCTTGTTGTAGGACTGCAGCAGCGTCTCCTTGCTCTGGGGCAGGGCTCTCTGCTGGGCCATGGCCGAGCCTCAGGCAGCGCAGCGGGGAGACCTGGGACCTAGAGTGCAGCACAGACCTCTGAGTGCAGGCAGAGTCTACCCCAGCCACCCTCTATGCCCCAACCTTAGCAGAACACGCAGATTTCTGGGGATTCCCTTTCTGCCAAATAAAGTCAATCACTGAAACACAGCTGAACTCATTCCATCAGCAGACACCGCAGGGGGTGCCAGGACTCTCCTCTGGCCCCGCCTTTGCCAGAGCAAGCTCATCCTGGAACTCCTGGCCAGCCCTCCAAGCCCTGTCCAGGGCTCCAGTCCAGACTTCACGTCCAGGCCCACAGCATGTCCCAGGGAGGCCTGCAAACTCAACACCAGCTCCCCGTCCCCAGCCTCTGGCTTAACTTCTTAGCCCGCCGCCACCCTCGCCACGCCCTCCCATCCGAGGATTCCTTCCAATTCGACCCCTCTGCACCGCCTACATCCACGCTTTCCTTCCACTCCCACTCCGGCTGCCCCGCTCCAGACCTCATCCCTGCACTGCGGGCCCCGCTCCCTCCAGTCTCTGCGCGGCAGGGAAGAGGTCCTAAAAAGTGGTCATTCCGACCGGGCGCGGTGGCTCACGCCTGTAATCCCAGCACTTTGGGAGGCCGAGGCAGGGATCACCTGAGGTCAGGAGTTTGAGACTAGCCTGACCAACATGGTGAAACCCCGTCTCTACTAAAAATACAAAAATTAGCCGGGTGTGATGGCGGGCGCCTGTAATCCCAGCTACTCGGGAGGCTGAGGCAGGAGAATCGCTTGAACCCGGGAAGCATAGGTTGCAGTGAGCCGAGATCGCGCCACTGCACTCCAGCCTGGGCGACAGGGGAGACTACGTCTCCAAAAGAAAAAAAAAGGGGGGGGTCATTCCACTCCCTCGCTTAACATCCCTCATGGTTCCCCGGTGCGCCGGGACAAGGGGCTCAAGTTCCGCGCCGCGCCTCTCGGCCTCTGCCCTGTAGCCGCACTGGACGGCCTCGGCGTTGGACCTGGGGCCGGGCCTTTGTGCGCGGTGCTCAGGGAGAGCCCGGGGCCCCCTAGGTTCGGAGTCTGGCGCACGGCCGAGCGGACTCCTGGACGCACTCGCATTGTTTGTGCCCACTTTTGGCGGGGTGGGGGAAATAAGTCACACGCAGGAAAGTGGATCTCCGACTCCAGGGCCTACGCACCCACCCACCCCCACTCCCGCCCACACACCCACCCCACCTCCATCCCCACGCCCCACCACACCCTCATACCCTCCCCAGCGCCCGCGCACCAGACGCGCGTCCGCCCGGTCGGCCTAGGGTGGGGTGGGCAAGTGCCTCTGCGACCCGCACTTTCCCGCGTCTCTCCCCCGGCCGGGCCCTCCCGCCGCAGTCCGAAAACCTAGTCAGCCGCCGCAGCCTCTCGGCCCCGCCTCGATTTTTAGCTTTCTAGGAGTGCCGTTGCTTTAAATCCGAAATCCCGTGCCGGTATCAACTCTCGCGATCTCCGAGGCCGCATACATATTACCCACAATTCCCTTTCCTTTCTCTTTCCTCCCGCCGCCCAAGATGGTGAGTGAGTTCTAGTGCTGTGGTACTGTAGCCGGGTTCTGGCTGTATCCGCCGCCATCCTCCTCCAGGCGCGGCCTCGGAGGGCCTCCTGCTCCGCCTGGCGCTAGGAGAGCCCCACTCGGTGTGGCACGGAGACATTGAGATGGATTAGAGCCCCACTCGGTGTGGCACGGAGACATTGAGATGGACTAGGGCCCCGGGTGGCCGGGAGCGGAATGCGTTGTTCCCTGTGTCGCAGGGCTGCTGGAGCGCCGCGGTGCGGGGCTCGGAGCCCTAGCGTCTCCCAGGCTTCCTGGGGGCCGCTCCAGAGGCCCTTGTGAGTGACGAGTTCTGAGCCCGCCCGTTGCTTCTGGAGCCTGCGGGGCCGCGACTCAGAGGGGTCATGAGTCCGGGGCGTCTCCTGGGTGGGCGACGCGAAGAGAGCGTGGCCTCGGGCTTAGCCTTGCTCTGGCCGCTCGGGGTTCCCGGGGCTGCATGCTCGTGCGGCTGAATGTGAGAGGCTCCTGTCGAGGGGTGGTGCTGGGGGGCTACAGAACGCTGCTCGCCAGCCTAGTTTAGGCAGGGACTGTCGGCGTCTTTTGTTTTGGAGGAGCCAGCCTGAGCCCTACCCCCGACGAAGCGAGTGGAGGCGGCGGTTTAACTGACGTTTTCTTTCTGCCCAGCCGAAAGGAAAGAAGGCCAAGGGAAAGAAGGTGGCTCCGGCCCCTGCTGTCGTGAAGAAGCAGGAGGCTAAGAAAGTGGTGAATCCCCTGTTTGAGAAAAGGCCTAAGAATTTTGGCATTGGTGAGTAACAAACGGCAGAATGAAAACGGTCTGTTTTTCTCAAGGGAAGGTGGTAATTGGGTTGTGTTGTGTCTTGTAGGTTTTAGTGGGTGTAAAGTGGTCGCAGTCTTTGTGTCCCTTAGAGACGGCGGCAATGATGATACATGCTTCTTGCTTTCATTGGGAGTTGCTGAGTGAGCATTCAGCTCAATATGGTAGTGGCCTTGAATTCAGCTTGGCCATCTGGAAACAAGTACAGTAGTATTGTCGCAGTGAGGCACTAGGATTGCAATTCTGTACTTGGTGGCACCTTGGCTTCTTGTTAGATGAGGAGGAAAAGCATCGGGCTCTCTGTTCTCAGGTGTTTGTGTGCAGATGATGTAAAAGAATATTTGCTATCTGAGAGATGGTGATGACATTTTAAACCACCAAGATCGCTGATGCACCAACACCCTTCCTAGTGGCCCCAGACATGAACTTGACATGGAATTTCAGCCTCACTCGATGTCACCCTTTACTTCTCAGGACAGGACATTCAGCCCAAAAGAGACCTCACCCGCTTTGTGAAATGGCCCCGCTATATCAGGTTGCAGCGGCAGAGAGCCATCCTCTATAAGCGGCTGAAAGTGCCTCCTGCGATTAACCAGTTCACCCAGGCCCTGGACCGCCAAACAGGTGAGGTTCTGTGGCGTGGAAAGGAGGATTCCTTATTTCATCCAGAACATGAGGGTGGATGGCCTTAGGCTTCTTGAACTGCAGTTGTCATTACATTATAGTCATATAGCAGAACAGCGGTCTAGCATTTGTATTAAGTGACAAGGATTAGAACCTTGACTACAAGCCTAAACTGAAGAGTGTTTTTCCAGCTACTCAGCTGCTTAAGCTGGCCCACAAGTACAGACCAGAGACTAAGCAAGAGAAGAAGCAGAGACTGTTGGCCCGGGCGGAGAAGAAAGCTGCTGGCAAAGGGGACGTCCCCACGAAGAGACCACCTGTCCTTCGAGCAGGTGAGTAGGCCCCACCTTAGGGTGAACACTGCGGGCAGGCTGTTGCAGTGATGTAAAATTTCTTCACCCGAAATTACTGTGAAGAGTAAAACCGAGCTTTTTAACACTGAGTCAACAGCTGAGCCCAGCAGCTTCTTGTGACTAGAGCAGGCCCTGTCAGTGCTCACTCACAAAGTGGTTGTGTGTTCTAGGCGTTAACACCGTCACCACGCTGGTGGAGAACAAGAAAGCTCAGCTGGTGGTGATTGCACACGACGTGGATCCCATTGAGGTGTGTTTGCCTGTTGACTGCTAACCCAAGGTTCTGGCAGTACCAGGAAGAGAGTAGACCTAATGCCAAGTCAGTGATGGGACCGAAGTGGGTGAGGGCAGTACTGACACAGATCCAACACATGCGTGGCTCCTGCAATGATGTGAATCTCTCACTGAATTCAACCTTGAAGTGCGAATCCATGAGCAATTGTTACAAGCTAATGGAAATTTACTGCTTTTAGTCAAAATACAGTCTTCAGCTAATGCTTTCTTCCAGCTGGTTGTCTTCTTGCCTGCCCTGTGTCGTAAAATGGGGGTCCCTTACTGCATTATCAAGGGGAAGGCAAGACTGGGACGTCTAGTCCACAGGAAGACCTGCACCACTGTCGCCTTTACACAGGTGAACTCGTAAGTACACAGCCTGGCCCCAAACTTCCCCCCCAGTTCATTTAATCCATGCCTCACAGTTGTTTCCTTTTGCCTTAAAGGCCAATCTTTTAGTTTAAGAAATACATTTATCTGAACTTTTGCCAATGATGGTTAAGAATTTCTTCACCTGAATTAACCATGTGGTCAACATTGCATCTGAGGCAAAAGACTTGTCTTGAGCTAAAAGGTATTTTTGCATTCTAAAAGGGAAACTAAGGCAAAAAACCCACCTTTGTTTTCCCTCCTGCCTTTAGGGAAGACAAAGGCGCTTTGGCTAAGCTGGTGGAAGCTATCAGGACCAATTACAATGACAGATACGATGAGGTAAGTGGCAGCTTTACTCTAAATACTGTCATGCACAAATCTTTTTCCCAAATAACTGGCTGGCTTAACCTATGAGAAGTTCTATCTGACGATCAGCTTGGAACAGCCAAACAGAATAACGCAACTAATAACCTTGAAAATCTCAGAACAATAAGCCAAGCTAACTGCCTCTTTTTGTCTTTTCAGATCCGCCGTCACTGGGGCGGCAACGTCCTGGGTCCTAAGTCTGTGGCTCGTATCGCCAAGCTCGAAAAGGCAAAGGCTAAAGAACTTGCCACTAAACTGGGTTAATTGTATGCTGTTGAGTTTTCTGTACATAAAAATAATTAAAATACAAATTTTCCTTCAGCCAGTGTCTGTTGAGTATCTTGGGTTGAATCTTATTTGGGGTTAGCAAGTGTCCTTTTTTTGAGACACAGCCTCACTCTGTCACCCAGGCTGGAGTGCAGTGTTGTGATCTCACAGCAACCTTCGCCTCCCAGGTTCAGGATATTCTGGTGCCTCAGCATCCCAAGTGGCTGGCTGATATTTGTATATTTGGTAGAGATGGGGTTTCAGCATGTTAGCCAGGCTGGTCTGAGCTCCTGACCTCAAGTGAGCCACGCACCAGGCCCTTCCCACCCTTACACATTCTTAAACCAGGCATTTTGTTCCCTAGAGATGTAACTTGCGTGTCAAGTTTTGGGAGAGTTCTTTGCATTGAAACCAAGCCAGGATTTTATGATCAACCAGTCATGAGCTCATTTAAGGTACAAGGCCAGAACTTTATACCAATAGCACATGATCCAGCATAAAGGCAGTCTTTTGAAATACTTCATTATTCAGGGACAGGGCTTTAGCAGCTGATGTGTCACACACCAGGTGTCCCACGTAGGAATTTCTTAAACCACAGATACGATGTAGCTGCAGAGAGTCCATACCTGGGGGTTGAAAGCAAGCCAGCATTAGCAGGCTGCTAGGCTGAAGGGGAGGAAGCCAGAGGGCCGCTGGGGACTCACCAGGTCACGATGTACTGCAGATGCTCGTTCCTCAGAGTAACTCTGGTTTGCCCTCCAATGGGTCCTCCAGGGACTGTGCTCTCTGTGGAGACAGCAGATTCAAGTCCACCCCCTACTGCCTGCCAGCCTCTGCACTACCTAGTGGCTGTCATTTTTGTGTGGCCAGTTGGAAGTCCTATATGGCCTTTACGTTGGGTGACCACCCCCGCCCTTTGTCCGCTCAGTACTTGCCTAGGTTCCTCTTTGCTGAGTTGCTGCCTCCCCCCACCCGCCGTATACACGTGCGAGAACATAAGCCACAGCAGTGACTGGGCAATGAGGGTTAGGAGGAAGGACAGTATTCACAAAAGCTACTTGTTCCGAGATGCGCTGGACACAACATACGGAAGTTGGCGTCGATGAAGATGGGCTCTGCGCCTGTGATTCTGGCCATAGCTTCCAGGTCTCGATAATGCCAGTGGTTCCTTTCTGGATTGTTCTCGGGGACAAAAGGCTGCCTGGTTTCTGTCAGCCTCACCATCCCAATGAGTTCCACTTCTCCCTCAATCTATAAAGGAAGGTGTGTGAGATTGCATGAAGCCTGGTGGACTCCCAGAGCCTTCTCTAAAGTAGGAAGAGTCCATGTCCCTTACCTGGCCTTTCTGCCGGGTTTCAGGATTCACTTTCTTCCTGGGAACGAACCCTCTATTTACCAGGATGGTGATTCTAGGGTAATGAAAGTGCTACTTCAGGTGGGGAGGGTTTTTGAATAAAGACAGTCACTCATGGTCACTCAGGCATCCATGGGAACAACTAGAGCACCAAGGAAGGCTTTTAAAACAGGACTGGCTCAGTGGAGCCCTGGCAGTGCCACACAGGCAAAGTCTTCCTCTCTTGAGGCCCCTTCGTGGTTGGTAAAAGCCTCCCTGCCACCATCATTACCTTTTTACCAGTGTGGCTTTCCCCCTCTATCTCTGCTTCTTGTGGTCTACCCACTACAATGTGCAACTGGTGAGCAACACTGCCACGCCAGAGTTTAGACCCCACACCTCTCCCCTCAACTATGGCAACGGCTATCTCCAATCCCTCCTCCTAACCAAGGCAGCCGTGAGGAGCAGCCCTGGCAACCCAGCCTGCTGGAGATGAGCATTTGGGCCCCATCCCAGCCCTAAAACAGGAACCCATGGGTTAACAAGAGTCCCAGGTATTTTCATCTGTACGTGAATCCTCCAGTTCCCTTATCACACAGGTGCTCCTGTACCTGTCATTTGCTTTCCCTGGAATGTTCTTCCCATCTCTTAACTCCCAAATAGCCCCCCAGGGAGCTACCCCTGCCTCCACTCCCTCAAGGCAGGGCTGGGGTCCTTTCTCTTGAATTCCTCTTGCTGGCCCCTCCTCATAGCCCGCCATCATCTAACGTGTGGGCAACTAGACCGTTCTCCAGAGGTGGGGCCCGTTTCACCAATCCCTCCTTTCCCTTCAGAGGTCAACATACAGAAATTATCCAGTCATAAAAGAGCTGGCTGAGAAGGTTAAGTCAATGTCGCAATTGGGGACTTACACTACGCAAGGAATTGAATCTTCTGGGTATCTTGGGTTCCCCAGGGTCTTACCAAGGTTGGGGATTGTGAAGGAAATAGTGATGTAAATTAGTATATCCTGACTGCCTCTGCCAGGACAGCCAGCTCCCACACACCCTACTCACCCCAGGTCCGTGCAGTGGAAGGGAGTGACCACATACGCCCCACTCTGAGTTGAGGAAGAGATGAGGCCGGCCTCCCGGGCCTCCCGGACAGGGTCCACCATGGTCCGGGGCATCATATACAGCTCCTTGGAGTGGTCAAAGCACCCCCTGACTTTCACTGGCCTATACTCCAGATTTTTCAGTTCCATTGGGCTGCATGGAGATAAGAACAGTGGCCGAGCAACGTTTGGCCGGAAAACGAATCCCCTGAGGGTGGCAGACTACACAGCCCACCAGGGCCAGACAAGTGAAGGAGAAAGGCAAAGGGCATGCTCTCCAAAGGGGAACTTTGATGCCATGTGGGAATGTGGATCTGCACTGCCAGAGTCCAACTTTACAAGAGAAGCTAAAAATATCGACGACTCAATGAATATTTTATGTGAAATTTTAAAAAATATGTGGGCCAAAACCCCATCTGCAAGCCAAATCTGGCATACTGTTTGCTACCCTGAGTGGAAAATGCGGGTGAATATACCTATCTCTGTAGGGCATATTCTAGGGAGAGAGCAGACAAATCATCTAGGGCACTTTTTCAAAAGACCACCCTCATGGTGAGACCTACATTATCTGCCCTCAGCCACAGGGCCTTGGGCCCTGTGGAGGATAAGTTTACTATACCTGAAAAAAGGGTGACACCCAGGACTCAAAATAAGACTTTCCTCCATATGTCAGGAGGCGGTCTCAGGTAGCTTCACAAGGGGAGTCAGGTGTCAACAGCAAGCCCAACAGATGACTGATAATGAGAGCTCCCACCTGAGGTCAAGGCAGTGACTAAAAGTCCCACCAAAAGGGGCAGGCTGGCAGCAGAAGCCAGGGCTCCGCTGTTGAACTCAAGTGCAACAGGCCCTAGGGGGGCAGCCACACACTCACTCTGCTGGCAGAGGGACAGGCTCAGCCAGAACTCTGGACTCCAACTCTGCAATCAGGTTCAGCTTCCACTTCCGACGCTGGACCTACAGTGACAGAGCATAAGCCCAAGCAGATGGCAGCAAGGTCAAGGACCGAGAGTTACGCACACCAGATGCTGGTCTTTACCTGCCATGTCCCCAAGCCAAAGGCAGTCACAGGAATGAGGAGCAGGACCCACTGAAGAAAGGAGTCATCTTCTGCTTTTGTGGCAGATGCTTCTGCTGCAGAACTGCCACATCTGCTTGGCCTCCAGGCCACTCCTGGAGAGTTTCACAACACTGACATGGAGCCAGAAGCCCTCGAACAGAGACCTGGAGCAGCCAGTTCCAAGATAGACTCCAGTACTACCAATCAAAACCTGCTGCCTAGAGCCAACCAGCAGCACCTGTATCCAGCCCAGCTCCTAACCCGGTGCCCAGGACAAGGCACACACTGAGTATGTTTGCCAAGTGAGTAAGTGGGATCTAGGGCTCAGTGCTGGCTTGGCCACCAACCACAACCCTGGGTAACTCATGCCTTTTTACTCAAGAATCTAGATGTATTCCACTGCACTAAGATGCACTATTCATCCATCCAAAATGCATTTAACAAGCAGCTAGTTGGCCGGGCACGGTGGCTCACGCCTGTAATCCCAGCACTTTGGGAGGCCAAGGCGGGCAAATCACGAGGTCAGGAGTTCGAGACCAGCCTGACCAACATGGAGAAACCCCATCTCTACTAAAAATACAAAAAAATTAGCCGGCGTGGTGGTGCAAGCCTGTAATCCCAACTACTCGGGAAGCTGAGGCAGGAGAATCGCTTGAACCTGGGAAGAGGTGGTTGCTGTGAGCCGAGATTGCGCCACTGCACTCCAGCCTGGGCAACAAGAGCGAAACTGTCTCAAAAAATAAAAAATAAGCAGCTACAGTTACTAAGTAGCTTAGTCAGGCACTAGTGGTTATTGTGTTATGTAGAAAAATATATCAACTCAAGAGTAATGGCTCACAGAGCTCTCCTAATAGCTTTCCATTTTTACAACTCATCGTAAATGTAAAGACGGAAGAATGTACACAGAAGGTGCCTTTAAGCTCTCAGAGAGTGAGTTCCATCCGCTGAAAAGCACCAGGGACCTTGCGGATACTATTTTTTTTTTTTTTTTTTTAATAAAAAGGCAGGCCTGGGGCAGGCTTGCACAGCACTCTACACACGGCAAAATAGCCCTGTGCTGCACACTGAGAGGAACACGTAAGCCGCGGTGGTTAGATGCGCTTCACTTTCAGAGCCCTGGGCTTTCAGCCTGGGCTGGCCACCCATTAGCTGGATGGGACGTTGGGAAGTAACTCTCGAGCCTTCTCTGTAACAGAGGAACGACCAAGGAGCTACCTCTCGCGTTGTGAGGACAAAGCGCTCGCTACATGCCCGGCACACGACCACAGTTCCACTGAAAGCATTTTAACACGGAACTTGTCACTCCCAGGGAGCCTCCGCTCAGCCGGCAGTTGGTTCATTTCAATCCCCACGACACCCCTTCAAAGTGCAGGGCAGACAGCAGGTGGCTCTGCCCGGGCGCCTGGATCACAGCCCGGCCTGCAGCCCTCACCTGGGCGCGGGGAGACCCCGAGGACGCTCCTCCAGGCGGCGCTGGCCGGGGCCTGCGGACACGAAAGGGTGGGATGAGCTCCGGGACCCCTCCCCGCGCCCAGCACCCCGCACCCGGCACTCACTCGTCCCAGCCCCGCCGCCCGCAGCCCCAGCTGCAACGCAGCCACCGCCGCCATCGCACCCGGCCCCGCGGGCGCTTCCGGGACGCAGGAGGCATCTGCATCCGGGGCGCCGCCGAGTCCCGCCCAGAGCCCCGCCCCCGGCTCCACGTTCTGCGAGCGGCTTCCGCCGGGCTGCTGCGCGGGCGTCTCGGCCATGAGCGAGTTGCCGGCCGACGTGCGGGCCTTCCTGCGCGAGCACCCGAGCCTGCGGCTCCAGCCGGACGCCCGCAAGGTTCGCCGCGCGGGAGGGGAACGGAGTGGCGGAGAAGGGCGCAGTTGGGATGAGGGGCTGAGGGGAGGGCAGGGGAGAGGGGAGGGCAGGGGATAGGGAAGGGGGCGCGGCAGGAGGGGGCACCAGGGAGCGGAGCCCTGGCCCTCCTGACGGCCTGCCCGCCCACGCGTCCGCAGGTGAGGTGCATCCTGACGGGTCACGAGCTGCCTTGCCGCCTGCCGGAGCTCCAGGTCTACACCCGCGGCAAAAAGTACCAGCGGCTGGTCCGCGCCTCACCGGCCTTCGACTTTGCAGAGTTCGAGCCGCACATCGTGCCCAGCACCAAGAACCCGTAGGTGGTCCGCGGCGGCGCGGGGAGGCCCAGGGCAATTAGGACAGCCCCTCCGCTGGTGCCCCCCGGTGCCTGAGCCCTCTCTAAGGGAGCCTCCCGGGAGGGCTCGGCTGAGGACAGGTCCTGGGTGGTAAACCCCAAAGTCCCCTCTTCTTGAGGACTCCGCCAGTGCTGCAGCCCCTACTCTTTCAGAGTTGGGAGCCCTGGGATCCAGGTGGACGTCCGGGTGCCGGAATCACCTGCGGTCCCGGCGGCGAGGCCTCTTGGTGAGCTCGTTTGCTCACCTGAGGTTTGTCCTGTGGGGTGTGGCTGCTTCACAGCGGAGTAGAGGCTTGTGATTTGTCACCTGAGGTTGTGAACAGCGTTGGGTTCTTCCCTTGACCCCAGAAGGGGTCTTTGATTTAGCTGGGAGCTAGGCTTGGTAATAATCGTCAAAACAGATAGGATGTTTCCACTCATTGAGCCTTTGCTCCAGGTGGAGCCATCCTCTTGCATGAACTCATCCTGGAGCAGTCAGGAGGCTGCCATGCGTACTTTTCGGGTAAACATTAAGAGGCTGCAGTCGGCCTGGGTCAGCGGTTCCCCACCCAGCTTCAGAGTGGAATTGCTCCGGGAGCCTTTAAAAGCCCGATGCCCAAGCCACATGGTAGACCGTCCCCGGTAGACCGTCCAGGGATGAGTCCAAGACACAGCCACCAGTCTGAATCCTTGCTGTGAACTGTCCCTACAACTTTGGTCTCTCTGCTCTGTAGGCACCAGTTGTTCTGCAAACTCACCCTGCGGCACATCAACAAGTGCCCAGAACACGTGCTGAGGCACACCCAGGGCCGGCGGTACCAGCGAGCTCTGTGTAAATGTAAGTCCCAGTGGACCCCCATCAGTGCATCGCCATCTGAGTGCATGCCCGCCCTGCCCCAGATGGGGCGTGCTTGAAGGCAGGTCATCCTTCAGCGATCCGTGTTGATGCACCAGGCCTGTTTTTGGCACAGTGAAGAAAGGGATGATGGCCCCTGACCCCACAGCTTTTAGTGCAGGCGGGCGCAGAGCCAGAAGGAGGCTCGGGAGTGAGTGAGTGCGCGTGGCGATGCGAGGTGTGAAGGAAACTGGGCGAGGGATGTGGGGTGGGCTTGTGGAGACTCGCTGAGGGATTCGCTCGAGGCTGAGGCTTGGAGGGATGTGGTGGCAGTGGGGCCGGGGGAACAGCACCCCAGGGAGAAGCCAGGGTCCATGGAAGTCTGAGGCAAAAATGTGTTGGCTGAGGTAGGCTCCAAAGGACAGGCCTGGCTAGCGTGCACAGTAGGGATGGCCCAGAAGCCAGGCCAGGAGCACTGCAGTGCGTGTGTGGAGAGGGTTGGGCGGGGGCTGCATGGACAGTGTGCATGGTTGAGAAGGGAGGACCCCTTGACTGCGGTCATCCAGGAAAAGACGGTGGGTTTTGGGGGGAGAATTCAGAGTCCCTTTGAAGGTTTTAAGCTTGAGCTGTATTAGGAAAGGTGTGTATTAGGGAAGGATCGGGCTTTTGAAACAGGGACACCTGTGCTGGATGAAGGAGATGGTTGCCCCATGGATCTGGGTGAGCACCCGGCGAGAGTTTAGAGAAGAGAGAGAGGCCTGGTCCTGAGCCCCAGGAAGAGGCTGGAAATCCTCCCATGGTACTGAAGGGAAGATGAGGACAGAAAAATGATAGACTTGATAACATGGAGGCCCCTGGCAACCTTGGTGAGGCACCTGAAGCTTGGCAGGGACACCTGGCTAGAGTGGAGCGTAGGCTGCAGCCCATGAGGGCAGTGTCCGGCCTTAGGCAGGTGCTGGGTCACCAGAAGGCCTTTCTGGAGTCCAGCTAAGGAGAGAAATAGACAGAGGCTGGAGCAGACAGATTCAGGTTGGTTTGCGGATGGGAAGATGCGTCCACGGGCTTCTGATGAGTGTGGAGAGGCAGTCCAGCCCTCCCCAAGCGTGAGTGTGGATTGAGAAGGCAGGACCAGGGTTTCTCAAGTAGAAGGCGGGCACCTTGCAGAGGCCTTGCAGGCACGAGGGCTGCCAGCCTGAGGCTTGGACTTTTTCCAGCCAGTGTGTTAGCTGCTCAGGGGTGGGCAGGAAGGCTCTAAGTGCAGGGGGCCACGAAGTTCCCACAAAGAGTGGTTATGATGAACCATGGAGCTGAGATGGGACTCGGGCGCCAAAGTCACTACAAGGCAGTGGTCCAGAGAAGTCCAAACGTGGCTGTGAGGGGGCTCTGCCTTCAAGTTCTGGTGGTGACAAGGCTGCTGCATGGCCATGGGGGTGGGTGGCAGAGACAAGGATGGAAACAGCCCTGGAGATGGACCGCCCCACATCAATGGCCAGGGCCCAGCAGGGCTCATGCAGCCCATGAGGGATGATGATGGCAGCTGCGCTGGACTGGAGGGCAAGCCCCAGCAGACCCTCTAATATACAAGGGGACAATGGTGGTGACTCCAGTGAGGTCCTTCTGTGGAAGCCTTGTCCCAACTCCCTTCTCACCCACTAAGGGGCAGCAAAGGCCAGGCAGCCAACCTCCACTGAGCCCTGCCCTCCAGGACGGGGTCTCCCATGTGCTGAGGGACGACTTCAGGCTGCTGGGGAGAGGGTGGCATCACTGCCAGCCCAAGTTGCCTTTGAGAGGCCATGCCAAGCTCACTGGGGCACAGCTGGCCTTGGGCCTGGTCAGTGCCCTCCTAGCCGTGGCTTCCTAGGCCTGGCTAGATCGGGGATGAGTGGTAAAGGCCCAGTAGACCTGTACCATCTTCTTGCCTCCTGGCTGCAGCCCTGCCCCACCGCCCTGCCTGCACACCTGGTAGGAACAGAGCGGAGGCACCCAGCAGCTGCTCTGGTTTTTGTCCAGGGCGGTGGGGCTGTGGGGCCCTGGCCGAGTGCAGTCCCCATAGGTTAGCTGTGGCCCAGAGGACCGTGGGGGGTGTGGAGGTACCCAGCATGTGCTGGCTTATCTCCCAGATGAAGAATGTCAGAAGCAAGGGGTGGAGTACGTGCCTGCCTGCCTGGTGCACCGGAGGAGGAGGAGGGAGGACCAGATGGACAGTGACGGGCCTCGCCCGCGGGAAGCCTTCTGGGAGCCCACGTCCAGTGATGAGGGGGGAGCTGCAAGTGATGACAGCATGACCGACCTGTACCCACGTAAGTGGAGCGGCCCCTGCTTCTCCCTGACCCTCTCCTGTCAGCGAGGAGCAGACTGTGGTGCTGCCTCCCCTGCAAAGGTGGTGGCGAACTCAGCCTAAAATAACTGTCAGCCAATCCCTGTGTTCCTCCCAGCTGAGCTATTCACCAGAAAGGACCTTGGAAGCATGGAGGACGGGGATGGCACTGATGACTTTTTGACAGACAAAGAGGATGAGAAGGCAAAGCCCCCAAGAGAGAAGGCCACTGATGAGGGCAGGAGAGAGACGGCCGTATACCGAGGGCTGGTCCAGAAGCGCGGGAAGGTGAGCTGTCACCTCCACTCTGTTAGTGTGGCAGTGGCTTCCCCTAGTGATGGTTTTCCGTTTGTTTAAAAAAAGAAAACTGAACCTTTTTCACAAGTGAAATCCCAAGCCAACAACACACATGGACCATAGAAGCCGAGGCCGCTGGCTGGCAGAAGGCCGTGAGTGCCTACCATTGCTTCCCAGCCAGCCCCTTGTGGAAGCCAGGCTCTGTGGACCACAGTCAAGACCACTGGTTTGTGAGGACACCCTCCTACCTCAGACTATGAGCTGTGGCGTGTTTGTCCTTACCCCTGGGCACAGGGACCTGATTACTAGCCACCACCTTTGCCTTTGCCATCAGGGCAGGAGTGGAGACTTCCCCGCCTTTGGAAGATAAGCAGGACCAAGGCCAAAAGAGGTCAAGGTCCTAACGAGTGTGTGGCATTGCACTGTGCTCCTCTAAGGCCCTGGTGAGCGGGGTCTAATCCTGCAGCTGTTAAGGAAACGGGAGTGGAGAAAGCCTCTGTTGGTATTTGACCGACACCTCCAAGGCTGTGCGGGTGGGGAGAGCCCTGCACTCCAGGGCCCCTTCTCCATGGGATCAGAAAGGCTCAGTAATCAGAATTCTGTTTATCCCACAGAAGCAGCTGGGCTCGTTGAAAAAGAAGTTCAAGAGTCATCACCGCAAACCCAAGAGCTTCAGCTCCTGTAAACAGCCAGGTTAATAAAAGCAAATGCCATGAAGTTTCGAGAAAGCCTTCAGATTATTTCCCCTGCTCCTCATCAAGCCGCGTGTCCTCTGAATGATCGGCTGTCCCCAGTGTCTTCTCTACCCACTTACCCTTGTCTCATGACATCTGTTGCCCTCTAAGGCAGGGCTGAGGGGGTCTGTCCCCCACACCCAGGAAGCAGCAGGGACTCTGAGGGACTAATTCTCTCTGGACATGGCTTCTGGGTGGTCTTCAGAGAAGCCTAGAGAAGCAACCTCGCTCACTGGCATCCTGAGGGGAGCCCCAGTCAGGCTGGGCAACGCTATAGGATCACACTGCATACAACAAATGCCATTATTTATTTTGATGTGTTTCCAAAAATCAAAATGTTTTCAAACACAACTAAGATATAAAATACAGCATAAAATGAGATTTAGGTCTGTTTCCCACATAAAGCAAAAAAATCTTAGAAATCGTTTTGCCAAAATCAATTGGTAGATCCCACTTCTCCTCTCCTCCCTGCAAAGGCATCTTCCCCAGTCAGGCCCTAGCCCACCCAGGGCCAGGAGAAAAAGGAACACCCACTAGGACAGAGGTGCTGCTGGTGCAGAACTGGTGCTGACTGCTCACATGGCCTCCTTTGGTCCACCCTACTTTCCACCAATCAGCCAACCAACCTTGACCACAGAGAAATTGTGACTTGGCCAAGGTCATTGGATGGGGGCTGTCACACGGCACTAATAGGGAGCGAGGTGTGGACCAAGAGACAGCCCTGGTGAGGTTGAAACACTGAGACAAGCCAGTCTTCATGCAGTGAGCACTTGAATGATCACAGGAGAAGAGAACCCATGTCCTGAAGCCATTGCTTGATCTCACCAATATTAGGGGTAAGGAAGTAGGCCCCCAGGGGAAGATTTGCAAATGCATTGGGACTAGCTCGGCTGTGTTAAAAAGGTGCCCCCTCCTCAGGGTAGGTGACTTCCAAAAGCACTTACGAGCAGAAACCTGCCTCACCCCTGCCCTGCAGAGCCAACGGACGAGAGGCCAACAGAGAGGCAGGCTCAGGGCTGGGCCACAGCATCCTGTCCCCAGATAGGTCTAGGGGCCAGAGAGGTGTTCCACCACCCTTGTGGCATTTACTATGGTGCAGACGACAGGGAGCAACAAGCAGTTAAGCGCCCCCAAAAAGAGAAACACAGTATAAGGCAGTGTTAGAAAACTTTAAATACAGGATTAAGATCAAATCGGTAAGGCATCACAAATTGTAAAAAGGAATTTTGGCTGCATTCGGCATAGCAAACGGACAATCTGAGTGAGTGACAGCCTCAGGAAAGTGGTGTGTCGGGGCTGTCCACAGGGCGAGTGCAGCTGGGAAAGGGCGGTGCTGCTCAGCCAGGGTGGCCTGCGCTTTTGCGACCTTGCTCAGAAAAGGCCCCATGTGAGGTAACTGGGTTGAGTCCGTGGGTCTCCAGTGCTGGGAGCTCCTGCCACACCCCCTGCCCACAGCGGCTGCGGCTCCCCAGGCTGGTCCGAGGAGCAGCTGGCCAGGCTGCCTTACGGGGTGCTGCTGCTGGGGCCACCCCTGTGCGGTCTCACTAGCCCTCCCCACTGCCAGCTCGGAGGCCAGCAGCGCCCAGACCAGCAGCTTCCCCAAGGACTTTTTGCCCCTCTGCTTTGCCTCAAGCTACTAAAACTCCCAGGGTGTTACCCAATAAAACACTTGGCACCAATCCAAGCTGATTTTCTGACCGATGACTTTTATCATAAACAGCAGCTTCCACCACCCCTTTAATACTGCATCATTCTTTGGGTGTCCCTAAATGTTTTCACTATTCCTATAAAATACAATGCAGGGGCAGAAAACATCGAAGCCACTGGTGTGATTTTAAACTAGGGAGATTAACTGTTTTAAGGTTTGGCTGAACCACCCAAAATAATTTAGTAGTTTCCGTAAAAATGTAAACTTAAAAATAAGAGGGAGACTGCTTTGAATGGTAACACCAATGCGTCTGCTCACAGTACAGCTTGAAGGTCCCCTCCTGTACCCCCACAAAAAAACTCAAAAATAGGACTCAGATGCCACAGCAAAGCGGGCTGTTCACTCCAAAGCCTAGGCATGGGGGAGGCTTCCAACTGCCAGGCTGGCCTGCACTGAAGGGTCAGATGCCAGACTGGCTCCAGAGCAGACTGAGCCATCAATTCTCAGGCGTCTCTGCAAATAAAGTTCTCAAAACATCTGTGCCTTTATCAAGGGAGGGGAAGGGAAGAGGATACATAAAAGCTGGCAGTTTTGTTGAATCCACCCCGAACCAGTCCTTGACGGCCACGGGTCTTAGCCAGGCAGGTAGGGATCTGTGACTGTAGGGATCTGTGACTGTTACCACTCCTTCTTCTTCTCATCCATGGAGACACCCCCAGGGCCCAGGGCCACCACCAGGAGCAAGCCCCCGATCACCGACATGGTCTGGAAGAAGTCGTATTTCAGGAAGTCATGCATGGGCTTGTAGACTGGAATGGTCCAGAAGGCGTTGAAATATACGTTGATGGCAAAGAGCCAGACAACAAGAGTCAAAGCAGCCAGCTTGGTTTTAAAACCAATGGCCACTAAAATCATCAGAGCTGTGCCCACGATGTTCTGGACAATCTGCATAGGTTGAAACGTAAGAAATTCAAAATAAACGTGAGAAAGAGAGATGCTTTATAAACAAAAGTTCCAGCTGCTGCATGTCATGAAGTCTCTATCCATCAGGCTGATGTAGCTACTGCTGAGACGGCTGCTGGTGCAAGTAGGGAGATAACAGCTGGGGGGAGGCAGGAGGCAATAAAGCACCTGCTTTATTGAAATATGGAAGGTTTGGGGAAGATTGAAGTTCCCAACTAGTAACAGGCTGTGATTTACCAAGATGAATCTCTAATCCATAACTAAATTCCCAAGTGCTTCTTGGCCCATCCAGCCATCCAGCCCAGAAACATCCTCTCTCCTCTCCCCATGGCGCCAGGAGCTCTTCCTGGACACTGCCCAGCCAGGGCTCTCAGTCAGCTCCGAAGGTGTGCTCTGGAAGCTCCTGGAGGCCTGCCCCTGACACACGGGAATTACTTGAGAAAGATATGAACAGTGAGGAAAGAAAGAAGAGTAAGGGGAGCCCGGGTGGAGAGCCTTGGCCAACCAAGGGCCAAGCACACTCCAAAGTCAGAGGTTCTGGCCTTCACTTGCTGGAAAGAAGGCTTGACACACAAGAGATTGACGATGTTTTGGTCTGTTTCAATGGGATCAAAAAGTTTGCTCTGCCGAGTGCAGTGGCTCAAGCCTGTAATCCCAGCACTTTGGGAGGCTGAGACAGGCAGATCACAAGGTCAGGAGATCGAGACCATCCTGGCTAACATGGTGAAACCCTGTCTCTACCAAAAAGACAAAAAATTAGCCAGGCGTGTTGACAGGCGCCTGTAGTCCCAGCTACTCAGGAGGCTGAGGCAGGAGAATGGCATGAACCCGGGAGGCGGAGCTTGCAGTGAGCCGAGATCATGCCACTGCACTCCAGCCTGGGGGGACACAGCGAGACTCTGTCTCAAAAAAAAAAAAAAGGTTTGCTCCATTTCGGCAGCTCCCCCAGGCTGTGGTTAGTACCCAACCAGGGAGGGGTGAGTAGGGAGGGCATGGGGGAGGGACAGCATTCTCTCTAAAGGACAGGAAACCAGACCCGTTCGGGCAAGTAGGAATACTTACAGAAAAGAAGCTGGCGTCAAAGTGAAGGAGAGTCATGAACATCAGAACCAGCAAGACCCTGCCTCCGAGCTGCATGTACTGTTTGGGGGAGCTCTCACGCATGGTGGGGACGCCCGCAAACATGCTCTTCCCTTCAGAACGGGATTCTGCTAGGAGCAGCAACAGGCCTCCTCCCAGGGCCAGGTTCCTGAGGAACAGATATGTGGGCTGGAAGCTAAGCCTCACCAGGATCTGGCCTGTCTGTGAGACCAGGTACAGGCAGACCTTGCTGCCAGTATAAGAAGGCCCTTACTTCCCTTTCTCCAAACCCAGTGATCTGCCAAGCAGGACCAGCCAGGCATGCGCACAGGACCTCAGACTCGAGTTACACCCATGTAAAACCTTACATAGCTCAAGAGACAGAGGTGTCTTTACAACTCGACAGCGACAGGCTACCTGAACACACACAAAACCAAGTCCTAGTCACAGCTTCAGTGTTGACCAGCTGGGTCCCCGTGGTCAGGCCTGTCCTCCACTCAGACCCTGAGTCCCCATGCCCGTGAAATAAGGGTCAGAAGAGACAGCTTCAGTCTCTACTATTTTAGGGGCTCTGCAACATCCTCTTCAGAACCTATTTCTAAGAGGCACAATTGAGACAGGGGGGTCCAATCTTTTGGCTTCCCTGGGCTACCCTGGAAGAAGTCTTGGCCACACATAAAATACACTAATGCTAATGATAGCTGATGAGCTAAAAAATAAAACTTAAAGATCACAAAAAAACTCTCAATGTTTTAAGAAAGTTTATGAGTTTGTGTTGGGCCGTGTTCACCTCGTGGACCACAGGCTGGACAAGCTTGGTTTAGACCCAAAGAAGTCTCCTCAAACCAATAGTTAACTAAGTTTAGAAATACAGATTGAATATCCCTAACCTGAAATGCTTAGGACCCAAAGTGTTTCAGATTTTGGTATATTTGCATTATATACTTATTGGCTGAGCATCCCAAATCTCAAAATCCAAAACCTGAAATACTCCAATGAGCACTTCCTTTGAGCGTCATGTTGGTGCCCAAGATTTTTCCCATTTTGGAGCATTTCAGACTTTGGATTTGCAATGCTCAACCTGTATGAGGAGCGTATATTAAAACCAACTAAAACCAACCAGAATGCACATACCTCATCAAAAACTTCAAGTCCCATAAAATGCTGTAGGCAATCGTCTGAGGGGAAAGAAGAGAGAGATACTTGAGTCTCGGCCTTTCCAAAGGCATTTCCACAGACTTCATAATACATTAGGCCATCTCTCCAATGTCAGCTGGAGTCTAAAACACACAAAACCATTGTAGGAGACCGAGGACAGATCTAAGCTCAAAAATGTGGTTGTGTATTTCTCAAGAAATGTGCTATGATGTTCTGGAGAACAAAGTGATTCTGAGACCACTGATGTGGATTCAGATATTCTGTTCCCAGCATTTCATTCTGAATAACCAGGTATTCTTCTTTATGAAGCAACATGATAACAAGACAGCATCCTGGCTGCAGCCAAGCTCGAGACTTCCCTTGTCACGGTAATCACAGAAATGGGACAAAAGATGGCCCAGTACCGAATGACCTACCGCTACAGCCCTGCTTGGGCTCACGACTTCCCCAGAAGAGAAAGGAGCTCCAGGCAGTCAGAGACACACAGGGGGCTGAAGGGGGAGTGACACTGAACCCTCAAGGATGTCTTTTCAGAAGCTCTGCTCCACCAGAGCAAAGAGAAGGGAGCCCCGACCACGCGGCCCGTGTACCTGCAGAGCTATGATTCCAAAGAGCCCGAAGCAAGCGTACTGCACGAAGTTCCTGCTCAACACCAGGACGCAGCCAGCTGGAGAGAAGGACAAGGGTTAGGGGGCCTGAGGGTGGGTGCCGGCGGGGAGCACTGTCTTGATACACTGCTACGTCACCTGGCCCTTACATCCAGAGGCAGCCAAACTACCTGCCCAAGCAAAAGACAACTTCTGGAAGAATTAATGATAGGCAAGGACCACACATGGTAAGTTGACTAGACTTATCACAAACACCAGAAAGTGGAGCCCTTGCCGTAATAAAGAATGGGCTGTTTCCCACAATCAGCTCCCAAGTCAGCCACCACCTGAGGCAGGCAATTAACTGCTCTACTGTAGAGTGCCAGCCAGACTCCAGCATCTCCTGCTTTGGGTCCCTGACAGGGACCATGTCCTATTTCCTTAGCAAGCTCTAAAGCAGTGAGCTCAGGGCTAGAGACTAAGCGTCCCCACCAAGGCTTGCAGAACCGGACTCCTCGCCTGGCACAGCTGAGCTGGAGAAGAGGGGAATGGAGGGGGGACAGCAGTCTCAGGAGACCCCCGAGTTCACACACAGCCTCCCAACTGCTAACAACCACGGAACAAGACGCCCGGTGAATCCTGACCACCCTCAGAGCCACTCACTCAGCTGTCCCAGCAAGTTGAGGAAGACGAAGGACGAGGCCAGCAGGTAGCCGCAGTTCCAGGTGGTGTCGATGTAGTCGCGCTGCTCACTCCACTGGAACCACATGCGGATGCCGTCCTCCAGGAAGGTGCTGATCAGACAGAGGCGCGCCACGTGGGGCAGGTACTGCTTTGTGACACGGAGGAACTGCAGGGCCACAGAAACCCAAGGGTGAGGTGGCTGCGGCGGGGAGCACCAGGCCGCTGCCGGGCACGTCCTTGGGCAGGGTGTGTGTGAGGAATAGATGCTGCGGAAGGCAAGAGCTCTTGTCAGCCCCAGTGCCTTCCCAGGGCAGACTAGGGGGCTCTCAGTGCTTGCTCCTGAGCGCTACCCTGTGAGTCTGGACACATGCAACAATCCAAGGATCAGTCCCGGAGATGCATGACTTGACATTAGGCCCTCTGGGGCAGACCCCATAGGGCAGCAGCCCTAACACTCTGCTACCGTGATTTCCCCCGGTGCCTCGGCAGGCAACTAGTCTTCGAAGGTGGCACTGCCACAAGACACAGAGCTGCTCTTTTCGGTCAAAGGCATTTACAAGTTGGAATCACAGAATGACATCTGAAAAGGCACTTAGAGGTTATCTATCCAGCGTTTCTGCACCTCAGCACTACTGGCATCTGAGGCCGGGCCACTGTTTGCCATGGGTCATCCTGGGTGCTGCAGGCTATGACGCATGACATGTCTGCCCACGACATGCCAGCAGCGGCTTCCCTCCTGAGGCATCACTGCACTTTGCCAGGCATCTCCACTGCTCCGGTCCACCTCCTCACCTTACAAATGGCTATATTAAACCCAGAGGGAAGGGGTTCCCCTAGGCTTCGCAGATCTGATGGTGCAATGCCAAGACTTGACCCCAGCCTGCAGGTTACACATGGCTGAGGTGCCAAGGGCCTGGACCTCCCAGCCTGCCCAGTGACGCCCAGAGTACCCTGACAGAACAAGGGTTGGCTTAGGTGACAGCCAGGGTGCCAGGCCTAGAGGGCCACATGGTTGACTGAATAGTAAGATCACGTGTTTACAGTTATCCGAAAATCTCCAGAGCAGCAGGAGGAAGCCCCAGGCTCTGGACAGCGCATGTGTGCTGTTGCAAACCACGGCTGGCGCTTCCTGGCCCCCGACGGAGCTCTCCCCTGCAAGCTCAGGATCTGACTTGGGGACTGTGTGTGCAGCAACTGTCAGTGCAGCATGAAGTTGGTACTGCTAATGGCTAGAAAGCGCTGGGATTTTGTCAAAGCCTGCAAAATCTCGAGCAAATTAAAACACACTAACAAATGGGATGGACAGCTGTTTCAACAGCAATGAAACGCAAGTGTGTGAAATCACTGTCAAATGTCAAAGGGAAAGAAAACATTTATGACTTCCTGCTGTGCTGTGAGTCAGGTCATTTATGACGGCTGGGTTAGGTAGCCAACATGCACTATTGGATGCCAGGTACAAATGTCACGCAGGTTCACCCCATGCACTTTTCTCTTATCACCCATGCAAAACTGAGATATATAGTGAAAGAAATACTGTAACACAGCAAGTCCTTCGGAGAAAGATCAGGGGACCCATCCACGATCGCGTGTTGGGAAGCCAGAGTCTAAAGAGCACCCGAGAGGCTGATCCCCACAGGAGGCGGGCGAACGTCAGCTGCACAGGCCTCCTAGGGCTGACTAAACCTACTGTTGGAACAAAGGAAGATGTGCGTGTTTCTTATTTTTCAGCATTTTTTAAAGTTGCTTCAAAGTCCTAGACACTGCTGAAGCTGCCCATCTCAGTTACCACGCCCCTGGGTGTTCACGTCACCCTCCAGCCTGTCAGGTGGGGCCCTAGCTAGGTCAGCACTGCAGATTGGCTCCCATGTGGCAGAGAGCAGAGACAGAGATTACAAAGCCAGGTGGCTCTTCTCCCCAAACCCACTGCACCCTGCAGTGTCAGTTCTGCACACAGTTACTCAGCCTTTGACTCCACGAAAGTGATGGGAGAAATCACAGTGACTGACAGATACCCAGAGAATCACCAAGCGGGTTTGGGAGATGAAGCACAGGTGGAGGCTCTGAGGCCCTGTGATCTCATCCTGCCCTGGTACCGTCCAGCCAGCACACTGTGTGACCTGGACACGCCCAGTTACTTTTCTGAGAGTGTCTCTACTATCCTACAGTAGAGTGAGGCCAGATGAACTAATGGTTGGTAAGATTCTTTCCAACTTTACTAGGAGGAAGACCTTGTTTCACTTTTTATTTTTTAAAAGGCCCCAAATACCCCCCTGTGAATTTTAGGGCCAATGCGGAGAACTAGCACAAGATGCTCATGTGCACAGTGTGATGCAACCTGCAACCTGCATCACACTGGGTGGTGGGAAAGGTGACGCCACACACCCGCCCCAGGTTCTGCCTCATGGCCCCATTGCTCTCTAAATGCCCAGCAACAGTGTAATCACCCATTTTCCGTGGAAGAGATAAAGCACACTACCGTGGCACACGATGTGCCACTGCTCTCAAGTAATGGCTTCATCATGGCCCAGCTGGGAAGCCTCAGCAAGGACACAAGCCTTTATCTCATCTGAACCCAGGGAAAAGCAACCACTGGGAAGGAAGAGCTCAACAAGAGGCTGTGCAGACCTCTGAGATGAGACGGAGCCATGGCGGGACTCCCAGGGCGGGGTGTGGGTGTGGGGCGTGGACCCCAACAGCAGCAGAGAGGTAGACTGCAATCCACACCCAAGACAGACACAGAGGTGTTCTGACTTGCTTCTAAAATGAGAGCTGTGAGCCACTCACTGGCCTGAGATGAGCAAACCAGCCCAGCCATGGGCTGCGGTCTAAGCCTCCCCCAGTTGCAGGACCTGCATTTAACATGCTCATCTGCTAGGTGCACAGCCCACGAGATTGAGGCAGTGTTTAAAAGTCTCTTTGATGAGTCTGCAACTCTTAATTTGAGTGTCTAGGTCAAGAGGATTAAGGGGCAAAAAAGGGAGAGAAGGTTGGACAGGCAATTCACACCTCCTTCCCTGCGCAAACATGGTGACGAAACAGACACAGCTCTTGGCTTTGGGGAAAAATATGCAAAAATTTAGGTACTGCATTCTGAACTGAGCACATCTACTGCTTGGCTGTTCTGGTTTTCAAAGGCAGACTGGTCCAGACTGAAGGCTGAAGTCAGGCTGATGCAGTCTCCTTTAAACCAGCCACCATTTAATGAGCATCTGTTTGGACTGAACACTGAAAAACCCACGTTTAAAGACAAGGCCCAACATTAACCTTATTTCCTACATGCACGTTGGTCACAACTACTTCAACTTGCCACTGGAACCATGTCATGCCACTCTAAAACACGTCCCAAAGCCAGTGTCCCCTCAGCACAGCAGAGAAGAGCCCCCGACACAGGCAGGACACACAGCACCCCAGGACAGACAAGAGCACCCACACTGCAGGCACTAAGGCCACTGCTGGTAGCCAGCACACAGGTGACCTGTGTAAACACGGCGAGCGTATAAAACTTGTGACAGTCCCCCTCCCCCTCCCCCTCGTCAGAGAACTGTGATAGCAGAGCCAGAGGTGGCTGTTGACCTGGCAGGCTGCAGGAAGATGACACAGTTAGCTCACCTCTGTGGCCAAGCTTCTCATTAAGTCTCTCCGAGAACCGCGCCATCAAGCAGGATATGGTTCATAAGCAGTGACAGCATCTGAGGGGCTTAACAGGAAGACTGAGATTTCTCTCAAAGGGGTGGTTATTTTAGACGACTGAAGGGGATTTTAGAAACGTAATTAATTATATCCACCCTGAGATGACTTCCTGGGCATCCAGTGATCACTATCACAGCCACCTGCAGCTCCCACGCCACGCAGAAAACTCCACTTTCTCTTCACACTCAGGACAGAAAGAAATTGAGGAAAGCAGCTTGCAAATTCGTGGTGAATGAGAACATCGAGGAAAAGGGCAGGTCAGATTTCCTTGATCACCAAGGACTGGGGCTGCCTTGTTCAAAGCCCAACTCAGGTCCCACACATCCTAGAAACAAGCACCTGTGGCCCAGCGGCTTCCCTCACATCAGCCTGTCAGAGCTGGCTCGAACTCACTGGCTCACTGCAGCTCCAGGACTTCCCCGAGCCCCGCTTCCGTGCTGCTCTACAGGTTCACACCGCACCCTGCAGGGCCAGAAAAGGTGTCGCCAGCCCAATGTGGGAGATGATGGCCTGGCTTTACTAAAAAACTGTGTGATCAAGATCCCAACTGTAGGAAAGACGTAACTGAGAACGAATGGGACCCATGTTCTGGGAGGAGCCCCGCTAACCACAACCTCCCCTGCTTCTCGCCCGCACTCCCCTAAAGAGCGAGTTTTAACCTCCCGTTAAGATCATCACACAAAGAAAAGTGAGTCAGCTCCTCTTTGTCTTCTCTCCCCACTCCTTCATGGTATAGGGCAGGGTATGAGAGAGCCTGCCACTGTCACCAGGACTCCGCCACACCAGACAGTCCCCAGCACGGTGTTCATCGGGAGCCTCACAGTGCCTGTGCCACCTGCAGGTTCAGGGGTCCTCAGTCCTATCCTTGCTTCCCCAGCACTTCAACTAGGGCCAAGGCCAGCTCCTAGGGCCCAGAACTAGCTCTGCCACTCTTGAGGACAGGTTAAAAACACCAAAGGCCACACTGGAGAGGAAGGCCCCATGCAGCTTTTCTGTCACCTTGGTGATGAGCCACCAGGCAGAACCCATTAAGTGCTAATATTGCTGTTTATGGGTATAAACTGCTTAGAAGCTACATTTTGCAGAGGGTCTAATAGGCAATGAGGAGCAGCTGCAGGCATGGACATTAGTTTGGATCGCTGAGTTCATTAGTTTCTGGCCCCTTCCCATGGCTTCCAAATGCCCAGCTCCTGCATAGAGCACGTCTCAGCAGTTTCTACAGAGCATGGCTCCTGGGAGCAAGAGGACACTGTCCCTGGCTGCCAAAGCAAGGAGCTTGATGCCAGAGGCAGAAAGACAAGAGATGCAACTGTGGGGAGCCTGCCAGCAGAAACTAACCAGACTGCTCATCCCCGTGGACCAGCCTCTGCAGGCCAGAAGGAAAGGTCACAGTCCACCAAGCAGTGAGGAACCCAGCCTTTGGGGTAACAGGATGCAGATTCAGTCTCCAGCCCACCACCAGCCAGTGCAGCCAGCCAACCTCCGTCTGCCCATCTGAAGATGGAGACGCTCTGGCCAACCTCCTGCAGTCAAGAAGTTCACACAAGGAATGTCTATCATGGACCTGGCCCAGTGAAAGACTTAATGTCATTGTCATAATATTGGAAGACACTGGGTCTGGGAAACTAAGCTTATTTAGGTCTTGCTTTCAGCAGCCCACACTTTCTGGTCAAATCTTGTCACTTCAGTTTTGCTCTTGTTTTCTGAAGATGTGAAAAAATGGATATGTCACTTTATCTGATCAGTGACTTCCAGGGTAATCCCCTATCGGCTTCAAATTAGGTCATTTTCATGTAAAAGCCTGGTCTGGCAGCTTTAAGTACTATGTGGATAAATAGAAACAAAGCCCCACCTGGGTTTGGTCAGATTCTGTCCACAAGAAACCATATTTTGACTTCGAACCCTGTTTACTTGCCTGCATCTGTCTGATTGGGGTTTGGGCGAGTACAAGTCGCTGCCCTCCCAAGCTGCCCACAAAAGGGCATGGAAGCTCCTGCAGCCATGCTCTGCCACCACCTAGGCGGACTCTAAGGAGATCATCTGATGGCGGCAGCCTGCGCCGCCTTACAGATATGGTGCCTTACAGATATGGTGCCTTACAGATATGGTCCTAACCCACTTGGGTTTTGTAATGTGAGCGGCCCCTTCGCCCGCTAGTGCTCTTCCCTTGACTTGTGCCAGAAGAGCAACACCAGGGGCTGGGGACCAAGACCTGGCTTTTCTTGGTCTTGGTCACATGCAAGTCTAGGAGCCTGAGCGGGTTTGGCCTCCCCTCAGTAACCTGGGAGAGGTCGACTCTGTGCCCCGTCAAGAGCCTTTCCAGTTCCAAGCTACTGCTTCTTTCATTTAAAACATAACAGAACACATGATGAAGGCTGGGCGCAGTGGCTCATGCCTGTAATCCCAGAACTTTAGGAGGCCAAGGTGGATCATCTGAGGTCAGGTGTTTGAGACCAGCCTGGACAACACAACATGGCAAAACGCTGTCTCTACTAAAAACACAAAAATTAGCGGGGCATGGTGGCGTGCGCCTGTCATCTCAGCTACTCAGGAGGCTGAGGCAGGAGAATAGCTTGAATCCGGGAGGCGGAGGTTGCAGTGAGCTGAGATTGCGCCATTGCACTCCAGCCTGGGTGACAAAGTGAGACTCTGTCTCCAAAAAAAAACGTAATAACAAAACATGAAGAAAAGGCCAGGCAGGGTGGCTCACGCCTGTAATCCCAGCACTTTGGGAGGCTAAGGCAGGCCGATCACCTGAGGTCAGGAGTTCAAGACCAGCCTGGCCAACATGGGGAAACCCTGTCTCAACTAAAAATACAAAAAAATTAGCTGGGCGTGGTGGCAGGCGCCTGTAATCCCAGCTACTTCGGGAGGCTGAGGCAGGAGGAGAATTGCTTGAATCTGGGAGGCGAGGGTTGCAGTGAGCTGAGATTGCACCACTGCACTCCAGCCTGAGCGAAACTGTCTCAAAAAAAAAAAAAAAAAAAAAAAAAAATGAAGAAAAGAGTATGTGAAGACACTGGAAACTTTTTTTTGTCAATAGGAGAGTCTGTCATTTGCTAGTGGGCAGCAGCTTGACTGGAGACATTTGATCTAGATTTGGTTATGAAATTCATTTGCAAATCCAGGTTTTCCAGGACAAAGAGCGAGTGTATGTAGCTCTCATCCTTCCCTCAGCTATGAGGAACCATCTTCTTAGGGAGTTGCGACTTGGAGAAATATAAATGGGTCACTATAAATTATGTCAATGAAAACTGACAAGCCTAAAAGGACTACCTGGTTCTTGAGAGCTTTTGATATGAATTGTTTTTAAAATTGTGTCTTTAAAGGCTGGGTGCCGTGGCTCACGCCTGTAATCCCAGCACTTTGGGAGGCCGAGGCAGGCGGACCACCTGAGGTCAGGAGTTCGAGACCAGCCTAACATGGAGAAACCCTGTTTCTAACAACAACAACAACAACAAAAAAACACAAAATTAGCTAGGTGTGATGGTGCATGCCTGTAATCCCAGCTACTCGGTAGGCTGAGGCAGGAGAATCGCTTGAACCCAGGAGTTGGAGGTTGTGGTGTGCTGAGATCACACCATTGCACTCCAGCCTGGACAACAAGGTCAAAACACTGTCTCAAAGAAAAAATAAATAAATAAAAATAAATAAAATTGTGTCTTTAAGCACAAAATCAGAACCGTGGGAAAAAAGTGCTTTGTCAAGTTGATATACCTTTTCCCCCCAAATTTAAAATATTGGCTCACAAGAAAGTGTTGCAATGAGAACGGATGGTGAGGTCACACTAGAAAGAGCTCACCCCCCAGGAGGAACGGAAAAGCTCGATAGCTGATCAGAAAACGGTCACTTACTCTTTTTTTTTAAACCACACATATACAAGCCTTCCAATAAGTCTAGGCCTCAGAGTTTGATGACTCACTACCACCTCCAGAAAAATTTAAAAATTTAACCATCACTACTTAAAACTCTAGCAAAGCCACACGAACACATTAAGTAAACCGAGGAAAGAACGGCAAGTGGGCCACACAAGGCTGTCCCTGCGGGGATAAGGCTATTAATTTGTCGACATAACTGGATTCTTTTATAAGTAAAAGGCATAAATCTGCGTAACCACCACCACCTTTTCTGTTTGTTTTTGTTTTTTTGTTTTGCCAAGCTTAATCAAGAAAGAGGAAAGGGAGTTGTGTCCCTTCACTTTGTAGGATCGGATCCTGTCCACCCAGTTTCCGAATGCTCTCAACAGTTACCCAACTGCCTGTTTCAAGGGCTTCCCTGTTCCTCAGAATGCCACCTGGACACTTCTGGAAGGAGACTATCAGGGAGATAGGCTTCCCCTCCTCCCAAGCTGTGTACAGGTCCCCACTCAATCCAGCCCAGGGCAGAGTCCAAACGAGGAGGGAGAGAGGCAGACAGGGTCAAAGGGACCCCAAGAGTCCAGCACATCTGGGAAAGAGAAAAGGAAAAAGTGCTGTGGCTTCCTGTAGCTGGGGCGCACGCCAGCGCGCCCCCTTTCCTCTGGGAGGACCCCCGGCCCCCGTTCGTCCCCGAGCTCCCAGCCCGCCTCCGGGAGCCCCAGTGAGAGGAAAAGCGTGCAGGGACCCCCCAGCAGCTCCAAACGCCGAGGCGCTCCCCGCGAGCCTCAGACCCGACCCAACGCCAGGACTCGCGCCGCCGGCCCGGGAGAAAACCCCCACAGCCCGCGCCCCGGGCTGGCTGGAGAGTGGGGGCGGCTGGCCAGGCAGGGCGCCGAGGCCCGGGCTCCGGGAGCGGCCCAGCGGGCAGGGGAGACCGGGCCCGCAGGCCGGGTTTGGGGGTGTCCAGGCCGGGCCGGAACAGAGGGCCCGGGCGGAGGGTCCCTCTGTGGGAACAAGGAGTCAGGGGGCGGCCCGGGCCTGGCGCCCTGCGCTGGGAGGCCGACTCCGGAGCGGCCCGGGAGGCCTGGGTCGGGACCGGGGCCGGGGGAGGAGCCCGCAGGCCGCACCTGGTCGGCGAAGTCCTCGGCCGTGCCCATCAGGTCGTTCTGGCCCATGGCGACGGCGGGAGGCTCGGCTCGGCTCGCTCGCTCGCTGGCCCTCGCCCGTCGGCGCCCGCGCCCGCTGCGGCCTCCACAGGAAGTGCCCGGCGGCCGGCCTCGCTCCGCGTCGGCTGCGGCTCCAGCGGCTGCCACGTAGGCCAAGCCTTAAAGGGGCCGCGCACCGCCTGGGCCCGCCCCGGCGCGTCTTAAAGGGGCCACGCGCCGTCCCCAGCCTCCCTACCCGTCCGCTCGAAGCCACGCCCGCCGCGCTTGGCGCCACGCCTCTCACGCTGGAGACCCCGCCCACCGCATGCAGGCCCTGCAGCCCCTCCCGGCCCGGCGGAACGCGTCCCTTTTAAGGGGGCAGGGGCCTGGGGGTCTGGGGCCAGCGCGCAGGAGGGACGCCTGGGTGCCTCGAGGGCGCCGTTCGGACGGGGAGGGTCCCGCGGGTCCCACTGACCCACGCGGGGTGGGGCCAGGGGTGGACGCTCGCTCGTACGCGGTCGCTACTGAACATGCTTGGGCCAGGGTCCGATCGCAGGCGCCCCACGCAGGGGGAGCGAGGCCCAGGGTCCCCTGGAGAGCCCATGGAGAAGTACAAGGTGCCAAGTGTTCCCTGCGGGGAGGCGGGGGCTCCGTGGGGTAACGGTCGCAACCCTGGAGCTGCGGCCGGCGGTTCCGACCGAGGGCGGCGAGGGGCCCGCGCCCTGGCCAGTGTCGGCCTCCAGCTCCTAGGTTGATCCCAGGGGGCCTCCAACGGTGACCTCCTGAGTGCCCTTTGCCACTCAGTTTCCCCCTTTGTGAATTGACTAAGGATTCTCCAGCCCTGGCTGAGTATTTGAGGGCGTGGGGCAGCTCCTCTGTTCTTCGTGCCTGGGGTCTGTGCGCTTGGGTCCACCGAGGCAGGACCCCCGGGAACATCCCGAGTACATAATTGGGAGCCCCCAGTCCCCTAAAAACACCCCTGCAGCGTGGGTCTGTGAAAATGTTTGAGACCTAAAAAATTCACAACACATAAAGGAAAGCTGCAAAATAAAAGTAAATGTTTAAGTAAATGCTTCTATACATGATATGTACACTTTATTAAATGTTAGATTCAGCATTTGTGAAAAATGCATTCGCTTGGAAACAGTTCGTGGGTTAGATTTTTGTCACTTTGGAAAAATTGTCTTTGTGTGAGAGGACTATAGGGCGTTGCCAGCGGTGAAGCAGATGAGCTTCTGGTGGCCAGATAATTTTTAAAGTAAAGTTACTTATCAGAGAAAAAAAAAAAATAGACGTTTCAGGAATATACCTGCTTTTTGGAAAAAAAAACAGACTTGATCCGAGGTATAGCTCCATTTTACTGTTTAATTTGCTGCCTAAGCTTGAACGCTCTCACACCAGCTCTGCCCTCAGCCCCCAGTGGCTTAGAACAGCAGTCCCTGGCCAGGCTCAGTGGCTCACACCTGTAATACCAACACTTTGGGAGACCAAGGCGGGCGGATCACCTGAGGTCGGGAGTTCGAGACCAGCCTGACCAACATGGAGAAACTCTGTCTCTACTAAAAATACAAAATTAGCCGGGCGTGGTAGCACATGCCTGTAATCCCAGCTACTCGGGAGGCTGAGGCTGGAGAATTGCTTGAACCCAGGAGGCAGAGGTTGTGGTGAGCCGAGATAGTGCCATTGGACTGCAGCCTGGGCAACAAGAGCAAAACTCTGTCTCAGAAAGAAAAAAAAAATAGCAGTCCCCAACCTTTTTGGCACGAGGGACCAGTTTTGTGGAAGACAATTTTTCCACAGATGGAGGCGGGAGGATGGTTTTGGGATGATTCAATCACATTACACTTAGTGTGCGGTTCATTTCTATTATTATGTTGTAATATATAATGAAATAATTACACAACTCACCATAATGTAGAATCAGTGGGAGCCCTGGGCTTGTTTTCTTGCAACTAGACCATCCTCTCGGGATGATGGGAGACAGTGATGGATCATCAGGCATTTGATTCTCATAAGGAGCATGCAACCTGGATCCCTCACATGCACTGTTCACAATAGGGTTCACACTCCTATGAGAATCTAATGCTGCTGCTGAGCTGACAGGAGGTGGAACTTGGGTAGTAATGCGAGCCATGGCGAGCGGCTGTAAATACAGATGAAGCTTTGCTCCATTGCCTGCTGCTCACCTCCTGCTGTGCAGCCTGATTCCTAACAGGCCATGGACTAGGTTGAGGACCCCTGGCTTAGAATATCCAGCATCATGAGCAGGCTGCTCACAAGCCTGGATTACAGACTCCTAAGACTTTTATGAGCTCCGAGAGTCCCTAGGCTCAGGCTTCCATCCTCATATCTCCTCCTCTGGGTCATACCCTCCCTCCCCCATCCTCTGATGAATGTCAGCCTCCAGCAATCCCCCGCTCAGTCCCTTGCCCCATAGCACTTGGTTTCTGCACAGAGTTCTGGCTTGGTGGCCATCTCTCTGCAGATTTGGCTCAATTTACAGGCTCTAAAATCAGACCCCCAGAGTTACCCCAGGCAGTGTCCTGCTTTCTAATGACATAGCCTCAGGCAAAGACCTAGCTCCTTGTGCCTCAGTTTTCCCCAATGTAAACACAGAGGTAGCAATGGTGTCAACTGCATAGGGTGGCTGTGAAGTGCTTGGCACCATGCCAGGCACACAATGGCTTCCTGATTGTACCAGTGATAAGACTGGTTACTTTCTTGTTGGAAACGAGTTTGGAGGCGGTTGCTGGAAGTTGAGGTCATAGGGGTCTACAGAGAGTGAATAAGCCCTTTTTCTCTGGGAGGTTCTTGCACTTGAGTGCCCAGCTGGTCCTCATTGCAGGTTGAGGGAGCGATACAGGGTTGTAGAAGAGCTCCGGAATCGGCCCCAGATAGGTGAGATCAGGGTTCCACCACTGAAAGCCCTCTTGCCCCTCCTTGGGACGTTTCTTCTATTGCAAGATGGGGTGGAGCCACTTGCTCCGCCAGCCTGACAGGGGAGTTAGCAGGGACAGAAAAGGAGTTGGAGCTGGGCTTTTGGAAAGGGAAAAGTTGTGTGCATTTCCTGAAAGCTTCTCTCTTCCTTGCTGGTAGGTTTTGTACCAGCTGAATCCTGGGGCCTTGGGGGTGAACCTGGTGGTGGAGGAAACGGAAACCAAAGTCAAGCATGTGATAAAGCAGGTAAGAGGCCAAGCCTGTGCATCCCACGCCAGGTGGTTCTGTGACTGTGATTTTCCCCAATACAAGCTCTTCCCATGTTGGAGAAGCTTCCTGATGCGGCAGCTGGATTCCTCGCTGCTGGCACTCGGGGAGACAAATCTCGCTGGGGTAGACGTGGGGGTGCGTGAAACTCTGTCACTTTGATGGGGAAGCAATGCTAATTTTTACTCCAGCACCACCACCTCCTACCATTTACACATCACGTGCTGTATGCCAGGCACCGACTCACTTCATCTCCCGTCAACCCTGTAAAGCAGAAACAATGACCCTGTTTATAGCCAAAGACAGTGAGGCTCAATGCAGCGACAGACTAGCCAAGGTCACACAATTTCCAAGAGGATTTGAATTCAGGCCACCTCACTGGGGGACACCGTGCTACCCAGTCCTGGGTCACCAGTTTTACCAAAAGGGAGCCAGGCCAAGAGAGGGTGGGGCCTGGCTCAAGGTCACACAGGGCTAAGGTCACACACCAGGCCCTGAGCCCTTCCACCACACTCCTCACCAGGGCTAGCAGGACATGGGGAGGTGTAGGCCTGCAGGAGGACAGCCCTTTGTGTGTCCGAGACAGGGAAGTCCAGATCAACAGAGGGACTAGGGTGAGAGAGCTGCTGCAAGAGTCTTTGGCACGCCCTCCCCTCTGTGGTGGTGGCAGGGACCCAGCAGGTTCAGGGCTGGCCACGCAGTGGGAGGAGCCTTGTCAGCAGCCGCTACTGGGCCAGGCCTCAGTCTGTGCAGCTCCACAGTCTCATCCTGAGTGGCTAGGCCTGGAGTCCTTGCCCCTGCCCTGCTCCCTTCCTGGCTGGATGTGGGGTTGGCCCCCTTGTCTCACAAGCCACTGGGGCAGTGTGGCTGACTGCTCTCTGAGCAAAAAAAGAGCAATCTGCCTCTTTTTTTTTTTTTTTTTGAGATGGAGTCTCGCTCTGTCGCCAAGGCTAGAGTGCAGTGGCGTGATCTCGGCTCACTGCAACCTCTGCCTCCTGAGTTCAAGCAATTTTCCTGCCTCAGCCTCCCAAGTAGCTGGGACTATAGGCACACGCTGCCACGCCTGGCTAATTTTTTGTATTTTAGTAGAGACAGGGTTTCACCGTGTTGCCCAGGCTGGTCTCGAACTCCTGGAACTCCTGAGCTCAGGCAATCAGCCCGCCTCAGCCTCCCAAAGTGCTGGGATTATAGGCATGAGCCACTGCGCCCGGCCTGAGGAGCTTTTAAAAATGTCAGCCGTGACTAGGCATGGTGGCTCATCCCTGTAATCCCAGCACTTTGGGAGGCCGAGGCAGGCAGATCCCTTGAGGTCAGAAGTTCGAGAGCAGCCTGGCCAACATGGTGAAACCCCATCTCTACTAAAAATACAAAAATTAGCCGAGCACGGTGGTGGGTGCCTATAGTCCCGGCTACTTGGGAGGCTGACGCGGGAGAATCGCTTGAACCTGGGAGGCGGAGGTTGCAGTGAGTCGAGATTGCACCACTGCACTCCAGCCTGGGTGACAGAGCGAGACTCTGTCTAAATTAATTAATTAATTAATTTAATTTAAAATAAAAATATCACCCAATTATCTCTAAATAAAAATTGAGGAAGGAGAGTGTAGGTAGGAGTTTATGGGTTCTTCCAGTCTTTTTTCCTAAGCGTTTGTAAACTTTTTTGGATTCAGGAAAATGGTATTGTTAAAGTTGATAGCATGCTTTTTGTATTGCAGACATAGTTTCATGTCATTCCCACAGCCTCCTCCTCTCTTGGTTCTGGCAACTGTGTGGCCTCCCGTCTTGCTTGATGTGTTGTAACTAACCCAAGCCATCTCTATCACACGGGCTGAGCATTGAGCTTGTTCTCAATTTTTCACTTTGTGTAAACAGCTCTAATAAAGATGCTTATAGCATTACGGGTTTGTTTTGTTTTGTTTAGCATCCATGATTTCCTTAGGAAAAATTCCTAGGAGTGAGATTTCTGGGTCATACGATGTAACTTTTTCTTTTCTTTTCTTTTCTTTTTTGAGATGGAGTTTTGCTCTTGTTGCCCAGGCTGGAGTACAGTGGTGCGATCTCGGCTCACTGTAACCTCTGCCTCCCGGATTCAAGCGATTCTCCTGCCTCAGCCTTCCTGAGGGGCTGGGATTACAGGCACGTGCCACCACGTCCAGCTAATTTTGTATTTTTAGTAGACGGGGTTTCTCCACCAACATGGAGAGGATGGTCAGGCTGGTCTCAAACTCCCGACCTCAGATGATCTGCCTGCCTCGGCCTCCCAAAGTGTTGGGATTACAGGCGTGAGCCACCGCACCCAGCTGCTTTTTTTTTTTTTTTTTTTTTTTTGAGACAGAGTCTCGCTCTTTTTGCCCAGGCTGGAGGGCAATGGCGCGATCTCGGCGCACTGCAACCCCCTTCTCCCAGGTTCAAGCGATTCTCCTGCCTCAGCCTCTGAAGTAGCTGGGATTACAGGCATGCGCCACCACACCCGGCTAATTTTGTATTTTTAGTAGAGATAGGGTTTCTCCATATTGGTCAGGCTGGTCTCGAACTCCCAATCTCAGGTGATCCGCCTGCCTTGGCCTCCCTAAGTGCTGGGATATCAGGCGTGAGCCACTGTGCCCGACCATGATGTAACATTTTCAAGTCTTTCCATATGTTTTGGCCAACTTCACCTCCTCACATGCCCCCTGGGACAGGAGGAAAGGAAGGCAGGAAGGCTCATTCAGTGTCTTTGCCCTGGATTCCACGGGACAGTGCCACTGGCATCTCAGGTCTCTCCATAGATCTGGGAACAATTCACTAACTTTACATGATGGTCTGCAATCACCCCATTATAAGAGGACTTGATTCATAAGTGTTTTGAGCAAAATTCTGGGTGAGGATCTGGTATTAGAGCCAGTGGTAGTATACACCTAGGGCCTGTGCCACCAAGCGTGCTGCAGACTCAAAGCTCCGTGCTGCCCTTGCCACCACCCTTCCCTTTCCATGCCCTCCCCACCTCCACCCGGAGAGGGCACAGGAAAGAGAGAAGAGCACTGCACATTCCATGCATGGAGACAACCTTCCCCATGTGGGTAAGGAATGAAGTGGTGAGATTGATGCTTTCCCAACCAGAACAAGATGTTCCTGTTTAAAGATGGTCTGAAAATGGATCCTTTACTGATTTCTTGGAGCGTATATTATGCTGTCCTAAACTTATCTTTGCAACAGGAGCAAAGATGTTCTCATTGCTCTAAGTATTTTTAGATCTCTGCCTTAGGAATATTTTCCGTTTGTGCCATATGGTGGGGGCAGGAATGGTGGGAGCCTGTCACTCCTGCTAAATAATGATGATGGTGGTGACGATGGAGGTGGCAATGATGGTGGTAGTGGTGGTGATGGTGGTGGCAGTGATGATGGTGATGATGATGGTGATGATAATGGTGATGGTGATGATGGTGGT